>NC_086229.1:76212488-76367488 GCF_036321145.2 Pelmatolapia mariae
ACCTCACATGTCTGGACTTATATTTCTCACCCCGTGTTATAACCGATTAAACGCGATCTCCTCCTTTTTGCTCGCGGTACCGGGGGCGTGGGGCTTACAGCACTTGTTGCACGCTGCTGAGTTTGCATCTTTTGCTGTGAAGTACAGCCAGACTTTTGAGCGCTTCGCCTTGGGCATTTGTAATCTGTAGCTCTGCTCTAAAAGAACGTACGTACCTGGGCCCGCCTACTATCCTTGTAAAGGTAAAATGATTGGCTAGAATCCAAAGTGTATGACATCTGAAGAAAAGAAAAAAAAAGCACCGAAATAAAGCACCGAAATGTGCGCTGCTTTTCGGTCTGGTTACTACCGTTTATGTCAGAACCGGTGCCATCATGGCACCGGACACCGGTACCCATCCCTACCCACAGGTAAGTCTCTGTGTTCCTGTGATCAGTTATCTGTAACTCAGTTTTCTTCATTTGTTACCATCGAGGCCTGAAACTATCAGCTTCATAATAAAGGTCACCTTTGTTTGGTACTCTGAGTCCTGCTCTGGATGTGGGTCTGCTTTTTGAACTGACTCTAAACACAATCACACAATCTTGGTTGGTAACATGTGGTGTTCAACACAAACATCATTATTACAGTGTTTCAATCATTATTTCACATCATCAGTTTGTTTTATTTTATTGTGTTTGCATGTAGTCAGAGGCTAAGGTCAGTGTGCATCTGCACATACATGTCAAAGCAAGACAAAGAACAGTCTGCAGAATAAATGAGTTCCTGCTTTACTTTGAAATGACAACAGATAATAAATATAACTTTGAATTTATCTATGAATTTAATTGTTCTTTAGTTGGTGAAACATAAAGGTCTTTAGTCTCACTTCAGCCACACACTGAGTCATTTCCTGTGTTTGGGTCTCCACCAAACTTAAAACCAGAATTTAACCACAAGGTGAAAACTTTCACAGGTCTGATGTCAAAGGAGCCTTTTCACTATATTACTGCATGATGATGTTTCAGCTAAGAGTCAAAGAAAATAAACACATTTTAATGCAGCCTAAAGTAAGAATTTAATTTGAATTCCTCTGTTAAACAATTAAAAGGAGAAAAATGATTTAAAATTTAAAAAGACTTTAGTGAAAATACAGGCACCAAAGTAGAAAAGGTGTTTTGGTATATTCACTCTCAGTGACTCCCAGTCTGCAGAGACCTGCCAGGAGACAAATATTAGTGGATATTGCACCCAAAAAATCCCCCAAAAGGGCAAAACATGCCTCATGACATGAAGCAACAGAACGGCTTTGCATATTATAGAGAAAGGAAACAACACAAGAAACAAACTTCTGTGTTTGCAGTGGACAGGAAATCAAGCATATCACACAACTCATGCGGTCAAAGCTACAGGATCTGTTTGAGTTTTGTGTGAAAGGGCAGGAAACACAGAGAGACCAATCAGAAGAAGAGCCTGTAGAAAAACTCTTGTTGTATCTATATTAAACACAACTTCTCCTTTTTCTGCAAAGTAAAACTGTTTGATTTTCTGTGGATCAGAGTGCAGCAGGCTGGATGTGACGATGGGGCACTCTTTGCTCTGCATGATGGGCTTTTTCTGTAAGTACACGTCTGACATTGTTTGAATGGCAGCGATTAATGAAAATGTTTCTGATCTGTGAGAATTACAGTGTGTCACTGCTTTAACCTGTTTACCTGAGAGCTGGAACAAAGCAGACTTGTGATTCTTTAAGTGTTTAAATGTTTGATACACTGCTGCTTTTTGCATCACTTATAGTTACACACTGTGTTACAACAGTTTGAGTTTTTATGTTTGAGCCTGTTTGACAAGCAGAAGCACAGAAATTTGGTGATTACTGTTCATCTGGAAATGTATCTTTAAAAAGTCTTCCTTTATATTGTTTTTGATCTTGTCAGTTGTATAATGTCTGATGAGGTTTTATTCATTATTTTAGTGCTCAGTACAGTCATCTGTGGAAATGCTGAAGGTAAGAAATGATTATTTTCTTCCAGTTCATATATGTAGCTGTTATCTCCTATAATGTGCTCAATAATATCCTCCCTGTGTTTACATGTTATCTTCTGCACAGTCTGAATGCTTCTATTCAGCCTGTGCAGTTAAACATAAATGGCTTCAGTAAGCGCTCCATGTGGAGACTGTGGCGTTCTTCAGAGCTTTTACTGATGTACCATTTGTACCACTTTCATTCTGTAAAACTGTAACAACAAAACAGAGCAGGTACATTTAATCTCAGTGTAGATGCACAAATGTCACGTGACCAATGCAAGATCATAACATTAACAATAAATGGACAAAGCCTGTCAAGTAAAATGTAGGAAGAACCACATGCTGACATGTTTTATGCTAACAGGCAAAACAAAGCACTAACAGTTAGCTTACAGTAGTAATGTAACAAACTTCACAGACCCACAAGAAGGACAGAGCACTAATATGTAGAAACAATCCATCATCTGCCCAAACTTACACTTTATCCCATCTCAAGAGCAACAGATGCAGAACTATCACAGACACGGAGCAACCAGCTTCCCGCTCTAGCCCTTACTTGGCACTTCTGCTGTTTAACCACTAGATGGCGGACTTTCACATTAACAGACCAGGAAGAAATGTATTTGCTGACCAATACTGTAGAATCATTTACTTACAGGATGAATAAATGTGACCTGTCATATATCAGATTTAAAACAAACTATATTTCAGGACTAACCTGAGGGACAAAATATTCTAAATGTGACAGCTCATACTCCACTGAATTTATTGGTTAAAATACTAAAATGATCATATCAAGAGTGCAACCATGTGAGCAGATGTTTCACTCAGTCGTTACTAGAGTTTGTTTCCTTGAAACTGACTGATTTCCTTTTCATGCATGTTTATTAGTCAATGCTAACAGATCACAGTTATGATTCACATGATTGCACTTCTGCTGTGACAGATCCACAAGTGAGTTTGGAGAGTTTTCTATAAGTAAAGGGTTCATAAACCCTGAGCTCAGGCTCACAGGCTCAAGCTTTTTCTCACACTCAGAACAAACCACCAGGTGGCGTATTACTCACTCATTTAAGTGACGTTATTCTACTGGTGGTGGTTGTGTCAATAGAAACCAGGCCCATCTGCTCCGAGTCATTTCAAACTATTTACAGAACAATCAGCTGTTCTTCAATAAGATGTCACAAAAATTATTTGTGCCACTAAAAAAAATAATTTCTGTCCACTATAAAGAAGAACATCACAGCCTGATACCTGCAGGTCTGACAGCAGCAGGTGTATCACTCCTGTTCTCTAACTGGAGACAGCAGTCGCCTCATTGTTCTGACACACAACACAAAACTATCCACAACACTACACACTAACTACACAAGACAACACATTAACTACACACACACCTTAATCTTAAAACTCTCTCTCTCACTTTTTTCTGCTCTCTCTCTCTCTCTCTCGCTGTCACTCCTAAAACTTCCCCCTCTTCCTAAACAACCAAATGTCATGTTGCCATATCAATTTTTGATTGGTCGACATAGTACATTTTCCCACCAACAGGAACGGGCTAGTTTTTTTGATTTGTTTATTTTTTATTTTTTGGTCATAAGCAGAGAGTGCTTGCTAGCGCTGTCCTTAGACAGTAAACGTGACAAAAGTATTCAGGGAAAAACACCGTGTATAAATTGTTTATCATGACTCTGGTTTTACGTGGCCTATCAACACAAATTATGAACTGGTATATATCACCTTCTTGCTTTGTCATCTTGAAGTGGTCGTGTGATTGGCTTACCACGACTACTTTATTCTTCCTCAGTCAAACAGCAGCACTCATGCGATTGTTTTGCCCCCTTAGCTTCAGGTGTTGTGACAAAAAGTGATTGTTGTCCATGGGAGCACGCGCAGCTGCTTACGTAGTCAGCTACTTGCGTGCAACTGATATAAGATGCCGTAAGCTGAAGACAGCTTCAACCGTCTGTTTGTTAGTTAGTAACGCCGTTACTTATAATGCCGTTATTGCCATCACTGCTCACAGTTGCAGTAGGAAAGAAAACTGCAGCTGGAACATCTGTGTGGCAGATGTTGTGGGTTTCTTCTTCTTCCACTAAAAGGGCCACAATAACAGCCTCATATTTTTCTAACTTACAAAACTTAAAATCAAGGCCACTCTGACAGCCGACAGCACAACCACACCAGCAGAGGGCAGTGTGACACTGACCTCTGATGGACTCTGCGGACAGAATCTGATTTCAGAAAAACCCCATCTGACAATGAGATCATCTCTTTGAGCTCTAAGTGAAATCTCTATCTGATAGAGACATCTACACCTGCAAAGGAAGGAGAAGAAACACAAACTAAAAGCAATTCATTCGTCATTCAGGAAACTGATGAGTTTAAATATTTTTTCCAAGTTTAAAATGGCCTTCTCCGAATTATGGAGGGAATCACTGTTCAAACCAGTACTTAGAAAACTAAATATGTCAAATTAATAATTTTTAGGCTCAGTGCGTCCTCAATGAAAACAAAACTTGTTTTTGTTGATTTTTAAGTCAAATTGTCACTAGAATACAAAATTATGATTACCATTAAAAATAGCAATAAAACCAGGACAGATATTTATAATGATTTTATATTTCTATAATTCTGTTTATGTGATATTATTTTATTATTTTATTTTATTTTATTTTATTTTGTTTCTACCAGAGGCTGCTGTGACACCATTGGCATCTGTATTTCCCAAGGCCTTGTATCAAAACGAGCTTCATGTACTGACTCTGTATTAGCATAAATCTGTGCATGAATCTATCCAGTGAATGTTTTATGCACTAATCATTATGTTTTAATGATTGGATACTAATTTAAAAACTGAAGTTTGTACTTTAACAACTGCTGGCTGTTTTGTTGTGACTCTACTCTAATGTCGTGAATTTTTATGTTTTTCTTCTTCTAACTGGATCATTGTTATGTGAACAGTTCCCATTAAGCCCACTGTGACTGTGCAGCCATTCTGGACTCAGATATACAGAGGTGAGACAGTCACTGTCAGATGTGAGATTCAGGGAGGTGAAGGAGCTCAGTGGACGTATGAATGGAGTCCAGCCAACTTAAACACACCTCCAACATCCAATGAATACAGAATCATCACAGTTACTGAGTCTGACAGTGGAGGATACAGCTGCTTAGGTAGAAGAAACTCCTCCTGGACAGAGTGGAGTAATGTCATCACATTGAGAGTAATAGGTAAGTTGGACACATTTCTCTCATTTTAATTCCAAAAACATTGCAAAATAATTTCCACAGTACAGTGCGTTTCTTTTTTTTAGTTTGATATCTAAAGTCATGCACAACAGCTTTTAATGTTATTATATTAATATTAAGTAATCACTCAGGGTAAAACAAGAAAAAAAATTGTTTCTAACATGAAAAAAATAAATGCAAATGTAATTGTCCCAGTTTCTTCATGTATGTGGCTGCAAACACACAGTTTTCATCACTAATTCAAAATTGAATGTGAGCTAATGTCCTGCAGCTAAACTCAGACAAAACTTTAAAAGTTGTCACTGAATCTCGTCGACTGAACACATGCTGAACACATGCTGAACACATGCTGCCATCAGCTGCTGCTCTGCTGGAAAATTTCAAGACAATAACAACAAAATAGAATTCAAAAAAATATAAAACAAATGAAGCCATTTGTTTATCTTATCACGAAATAATTGAAAAATTAGATCTATTTTATCATTTAAAGACACAGACACTCGTTTACATGTTTTTATTTCTGCATACACAGATCACTGAAACAGTCTCTTTACTTGCTTTGGAAAAAATCAGCTGAATGACTGCAGACTGTACAGAACTCAACTATATCACTGTTTTGTCCTCTGTAATGGGCTGAGACCTGACATGAAATCACAACCAGCCACAGAAACAACTTTTCTATATGGAACCAATGTTTTGATAATTCCACAGATTTATGAACACAATTTTAAGACCAAAACACAGAACTGTCTACACAAAGAGAGAACACCCAAGTTAACTCTCTTTGTGGAACAGAAAACTCAGTTTCCCTCATTTTAGGATTATTTGTATGTTTGTTTTCATTCACTCTGGTAGATTCTAAATATCATCAAATTACCTGTGTGTGTGTGTTTTTAAACAAACCTCCTGAAAGTTGATTTTCAAGTGAAATTGTCACCAGGATGCAAAATTATGACTACTATTAACAAGAGCAAAAAAACCCCCCAAAAAAACCAAGGACAGCTTTAATGATGATTTGATATTTGTATAATTCTGCTATTCTCCTAATAATATATTTTTTATTTAAACAGCTCCTCCTGAGCCAACTGTGACCCTGCAGCCATCGGGGACTCAGATATACAGCAGTGTGATATACAGAGGTGAGACAGTCACTGTCAGATGTGAGATTCAGGGAGGTGAAGGAGCTCAGTGGACGTATGAATGGACTCCAGCCAAGTTAAACACACCTCCATCATCCAGAGAATACACAATCAGCGGTGCTACTAAGTCTGATGGTGGAGGATACAGCTGCCGGGGCAAAAGAGACTCGTCCTGGACAGAGTGGAGTAAAAGCATCACATTGACTGTATTATGTAAGTGGGATTCACTCATTTAAATTTATCTTGCACAATGTTTCATCGAGGAATACAACAAAATACTTTGTGTTTCAACAAACCTCAAGCTTTTGGTTTTTATTTAAATATGTAAATATTAAATCTGATGTACAACAACTTTTAATGTAATTATAATAATACACAGCGATCACTCACAGTGAAACATCTGGAGATAAAAAACACATATAGTAAATTACCTGATTTAATTTATTTAATAAAACAATGCTTTAATTGTCACGATCCTGGGTCTTTTGACCCAGCGTTCAGTGGGTTTTCTAAGTTCATTTGTTTATTAGTTTCCCCTTGTGTTTTCAACCCCTGCGTTAAGTCTCATCCTTATGTGTTTTGTGTCTGCATGTCTTTTGTTGTCAAGTTCACGTTGTCATGTCTGCGTTTCATTATGTTTCCTGTTTCATTTTGAAAAAGGTCCTATGTTCCTGTGTTTAGTGTGTTTAGTTTTTCACTTCCCCTTTGACGTCGTTATGCTCATGTTTCAGCTGTTCGTCCATGTGTTGCCATGATCACCTCATGTGTGTATTTAAGTCCTCAGTCTTCCTGTGTTCAGCGTTGTGTCCTCCCTCATATATGTCTGTGTGTTGTGTTTGCCAAACCTACCAAGTTTATTTTGTATTGCCAAGGTTAGTTTAGTTTTTCCAGTGTTTAGCAATGAAGCTCCCATTTTGAGTTTCAGCCTGGCCTCTATGTTTGAGTCTGCATTGTGGGTCCTTTCATGCCTCCCTCCACACAGACCGTGACATTTATTGTTGATTTTCAAGTGAAATTATCAGTGTGCTAATGATATATTTTTGTTTGACCAGCTCCTTCTAAGCCCACTGTGACCCTGCAGCCATCCTGGACTCAGATATACAGCGGTGAGACAGTCACTGTCAGATGTGAGATTCAGGGAGGTGAAGGAGCTCAGTGGACGTATGAATGGAGACGAGGCCAGTCAAGGATACGTTCAACATCCAGCGAATACACAACCATCAGAGCTACTGAGTCTGACAGTGGAGGATACAGCTGCCAGGGCAGAGCAGACAGGTTCTTCACAGAGTGGAGTGACATCATCACACTGACTGTATCATGTAAGGTGGACATATTTCACTCTTTTTAATTTACATTGCATGATGTTTCATCCAATGACACAAGATATTTTTAATATTAATACTTTCAATAATACTATTTTTTTAGATTAATATCCAAATGTATCTGGAAGGCAAAACGATTGTGGATTCTATTGCTGCAGTTCCATCAGGTCTTCTTTTTTTCTTAGCATTTTTACATTAATTCCTCGAGCTTTCAGGTTTGACCAAAATGTAGTAGAAGTGTATCAGAGGCTGGTCTGCTATTTAAGCCTTTCTCATTACAGCTTTCTTTTGGATTCATTTCACTATTTCATGTTCAAGATGACATTTTGAAATTGATGAAAACATAGTAGTTGTAGCACTCTGCCACTTCTCCCTGGCACCACACCCCCAAACACTGATGCTGTCCCCTCAACCTGCTGCTCCACCCCTGCCCTGCAACTGAGCTCCAAACCACACCCCCAAACACACACAAGTAGAGAGCTTTTGGATTCTGTTCTCACTTTTTATTTCTATTTCTGCGCGCGCACACACACAAACACACACACAGACACACCCTGGAGCCATTTGCTCCGTTCTGTTCCACTCTGACTCTCAGTCTCAGTCCGACTCCCCTCCTCCAGACCCCAACAGCTACTAAAATAAGGGAAAAGGTCATTAGTGCGGCTGGGATCAGCTGTTTCTGCCACCCACCCCTGATGCTGTCCCCTCAACCTGCTGCTCCACCCCTGCCCTGCAACTGAGCTCCAAACCACACCCACCACAGGTGTTCACGAGTCTCACCTTCAATGATACAAGAAGAACCTCTAATGTAGAACAGCTCCATATCTGGATCAGCTGTTTATGGAAAATCAGCAGCAGATTAGTGTCAAAATCTGCTGCTGATGGAGTTTTTAGTAAACTTGTGATTTTTGTTGAGCCCACGTGCTTGATGTTGTAAACAGTTTCCTGTGACATGTTTACATTCCTGATTACCTTTTAAAAGTTTGTATGAATCCACTGGTTCAGAAAAGTTTGGACTTGGACTATAAAATTACAAACAGATTTTGACAAAACTACTGTTGTGTTCAGCACAATAGAGTCAGTCTGATCTTGTTCTCCTTATATGTGCTTAATATTAGACATGTAATGGAGACACATGGCACATCTTCTTATTTTGCATATGCTGATGACACAAAGATATGCTGTACTTAGGCCATGTTACCCTGGCATGTTGAGTTCTCTTAATGACTGATGACTTTGAGGCTCAAACTGAATGTGAGCTAATGTCCTGCAGCTAAACTCAGACAACTTTAAATGTTGTCACTGAATCTCCTCGGCTGAACACATGCTGCCATCAGCTGCTGCTCTGCTGGAAAATTTCAAGACAATAGCAAAAAAAAAAAAAAAGAATTTGAAGAAACCTACATTTCAGACTCATATGACATCAGAAATGCACTCATGTATTTATCTCTTTAAGTAATAATCAATATGTCAGAACTTTTTATTGCAAGTCATATTTCCAACAGGATGCAAAAATATTATTACCATTAACAAGAGCAAAAAAGGCAGGACAGCGTTAAATTTGTATTTCTATAAGTCTGCTCATGATCTATTTTTAACAGCTCCTCCTAAGCCCACTGTGACCCTGCAGCCATCCTGGACTCAGATATACAGCGGAGAGACAGTCACTGTCAGGTGTGAGATTCAGGGAGGTGAAGGAACTCAGTGGACGTATGAATGGAGTCCTGCCATGTTAAACACACCTCCAACATCCAGAGAATACAGAATAATCACAGTTACTGAGTCTGACAGTGGAGGATACAGCTGCCGGGGCAGAAGGGGAAGTTTCTACACAGAGTGGAGTAAAAGCATCACATTGACTGTATCATGTAAGTCGATCACATGACAGGACATGTGTAAAATAAATTAATATTACAATTTCATACAAAAATACAACAAAATAACAACAAACGTAGTGTAAACTATTTTTTAATGTAGTTATAAACAGTAATCACTCACAAGAAAAATATATTCAGTAAATCTGATGAAAAATGAAAAACAAATGTAATGATCCCAGTTTCTTCACCTCAGTTGTTGCACATGTGGAGTTTTCATCACTGCAGCTCAGTGTCATGATGCAGTTCTTTTGTTTTAGCATTTTTATTTTTTCTAATTCCTCAAAGTTTCCATTTGACTACAATTTGGCCTCATTTTAGGAGAGACTGCTCTGCTACGTTAGCTTTTCTCTAACTGCTGAAATGTTTATTTCTAGCAGCAGTTTTTTAATTTATTTATCTTGACATTTTCCAAATTAAACATCATGAGTTTTGGACAAAATAAGAATTTAATTTTACTCTAAATGAAGATTTAGTAAAAAAAAAAAAAAAAGATTCTGTAAAAACTGAACTCAGATAAATGTTTTTACAAAAGTTTATCTTTGCAATGTTCATAAATATGTAAATATAAATGCAGAAATAAGTAAATTGTTGAATATAAAGATCAGTAAATTACCTGATTTAACGTATTTATTTGGAAGAAGAACTTTTTGATTATTGATTTTCCAGTCAAATTATCAGTGTGCTAATGATATATTTTGGTTTGAACAGCTCCTCCTGAGCCCACTGTGTTCCTGCAGCCATCCTGGACTCAGATATACAGCAGTGTGATATACAGAGGTGAGACAGTCACTGTGAGATGTGAGATTCATGGAGGTGAAGGAGCTCAGTGGACGTATGAATGGAGACGAGGCCAGTCAAACATACGTCCAAAATCCAGTGAATTAAGAATCAGCAGTGCTACCAAGTCTCACGGTGGAGGATACAGCTGCCGGGGTAGAAGAGACTCGTCCTGGACAGAGTGGAGTGATATCACCACATTAACTGTATTATGTAAGTTGGACATATTTCACCCTTTTTTTTAAATTTATATTGCACAATGTTTCATCCAAAAACACAACAAAATACTTTGTCTTTCAATAAAACTGCAGGTTCTGTTTTGATTTTAGTATCAAAAGTAGTTTTACATAAAATACACAGTAATCACTCAGTGATACACATGAAAAACATATTTAATAAGTTCGATGAAAAATGAAAAACAAATGTAATGATCCCAGTTTCTTCACCTCAGTTGTTGTGGAGTTTTCATCAGTGCAGCTCAGTGTCATGATGCAGTTCTTTTGTTTCAGCATTCTTCTTTTTTAATTCCTCAAAGTTTCCATTTGACTACAATTTGGGCTCATTTTAGGAGAGACTGCTCTGCTACGTTAGCCTCTCTCTAACTGGTGGTATGTTTACTCATAGCAGCAGTTTGCAGTTTTACAAGATTTTGTATTTCTGTTTTAAATTAATAAAACTTCAGAGCTGTAGACATTTTATACAACTATTCACACCTATGGTCAGTTTAGGATCCCCAGTTAAAATATGTGCATGTTGTTGGACTGCAGGAGGAAGCCTTTAGACGCACACAGACACACACGTGGGGAACATGCACATAGAAAGGCCTGGTGGATTTAAACCCAGGACCTTCTTGCTGTAATGCCACAGTGCTAACTGTCATGTTACAGTGTTGCCCCAGAAATGCTTTTTGGCATCTAAAAACAAAATTGCTGAATCTGACATCTTGCATGATGAAAACCTTTCTGATTATTATAAGTCTTTTGAGACAAAGTTATTTACAAACATGTTGCTAAAAGTTTATACAAAATCTTAAGATCACAGTTAAGCATATGTTAGGAACAAAAGGACATCACTTTGTTGGATGGAAATGAAAATTATCAACTTACAGCAGGCTGAATTCAAAGATACCTCGAAAATCAAAGTGTAAAATGATGTGGCTAATCCATTTTGCTGAAATGTCAGTGGAGAAACTCAAAATGATATTCAGTACGGCCGTCACATGCCGGCACTCAGACATTCAAAAGGTCAAATTTGTTGTAAGAAAATAACTTCAGACAATTTATATTTGATTCAAATTCATAACCTGTTTAACTTTTCTTGTGTTGTAGCTCTGCAGCTCCAACAAATTACATTTAGATTGATTTTGTGAGACATCAAAAAACAGAAGCCTAGATTATCTTGTACTGTAATAAACATATAGCAGAGCATAAGAAACACAAACTCTTATAAAACACAAAACATGAACATTTTTCCTCAAACATGTGAAACCCTCCTTCAGTCTCTGATTCCCATTATGTTAAAACTATTTCACACCTGGTGAGGATCAGTCTGTCCACTGCAAACTATCAAAAGAAAAGAATTTCAAGCTTAACACGTAGCGCTTGAAGTTCTTATTGGTAAATTCTTTCTATATGTTGTTCCTAATGTGAGTGAATAATCCAGCTGTTAGCACAGTGAGTTTACAACATAGGACACATATTAAACAGGTCAATCTTGATAGGTCGACACTTTATTGATCCCACAAAGGAAATTGATGTGTTAGAGCAGCATGACAAAAAGTGAAAATAGTAAAGTCTACAATAAACAACAAAGTGTCACAATAAAATATTAATAACATAAAAGTCCCAACGGTGCCTGGTATGGGGCCTTACACTAGAATAGAACAGCTCTTTATTGTCACTGTTACAAGAACATTGAGGGCAGTTTGGCATCTCTCCATGTGTGAAGTACACAATAGTGTAAGTACTTACACACACAGACAAATTTACATTTAAACAAGAAAGATATGTACAAGTTTTACATACACCCGCAAACATACGGATACACCCATACATACATACATGAATGATACTGCACACTGAGAGTGTGTGTGTGTGGGGGGGGGGACGATGGTGGCTACAGACTGTAGCATTGATGGGTGGATGGATGGTTGACGTATGAGAGTACAGCAGATGTGTGGCCCTCCAAGTCTGATCCTTCTGCAAATACACTCCAATTCGTGTTATCAAAACAGTCTTGTAGGGCCGTGGTGGCTTCCGCAGTCCACACTCGTACTGTTGTTACAGATGGTTTTTGTCTTTGAATTAGAGGTTTATAAGCAGGGATCAGGGACAGAGAGAGATGATCAGAGAGTCCGAGATGAGGCAGGGGGGTGGCCTTATAAGCATCTGGGATGTTGGTGTAGACCTGGTCCAGTGTGTTGTTTTCCCTCGTCGCAAAGCTCACTATGAGACAGCGCAGGAATTTTTACATTTACAGTGAAAACAAAAAGTAAAAATAAAGTTTGTTAAAAACAGTAAAAGTAAGGATCATATTGTGTAAGACAGAAATGCAAATTACATTAATAAATAATATGTTTGGGATTTTATGCCTGACTGGTGCGTTCACCTGTCACAGAATGAAGAGTTATTATACAGCTTTATAGAGAACAGTAGGAATGATTTATTAAAGTGTTCTTCATGGCAGCATGATTGACTCAGTCTGAGGAGCTCTGGTGCCTCTGAAGTGTGGCCCCCAGCAGACAACAGCAAAACAGACGCACTTGTTACCACAGACTGGTAGAAAATCTCCTACATCTGTCTCCACACATTAAAGGATCTGAGCTTCATTAGAAACTAAGATCTCAGGTTATTCAAAGGATAACAGCCAACTGACAACTCTGGATTATATGTTCATAAATGTAGAAATATGTAAATGTAAAGGTGTAGAAATAAGTAAATAGTGGAATATTTGACTATAAAAACTATTTATACAATGTCAAATCTGAGAGACTGAAGTTGTTTACATGATATTGTGTTTTTATGTTCTGATGTTCAGTCTCACAGATTTGTGCACACCTGGTTGTTTCCAGTCACTCTGCTGGTAGATTCTAAATATCAGTAAATTACCAGGTTTAATCTGTTTGTTTTTATTAAACTCTTTATTGTTGATTTTCAGTCAAATTGACACTAGGATGAAAAAATGTGATTACCACGAACAAGAGCAATAAAACCAGGACAGCTTCAATATCATTTTATATTTCTATAAGTCTGATGATGTTATTTATTTTTTACTTGAACAGCTCCTCCTAAGCCCACTGTGACCCTGCAGCCATCCTGGACTCAGATATACAGCGGTGAGACAGTCACTGTGAGATGTGAGATTCAGGGAGGTGAAGGAGCTCAGTGGACGTATGAATGGAGACGAGGCCAAGTAAACATACGTGAAACATCCAATGAATACAGAATCAGCAGCGCTGCTGAGTCTGATGGTGGAGGATACAGCTGCCGGGGTAGAAGAAGCTCTTCCTGGACAGAGTGGAGTGACATCACCACATTGAGAGTAACAGGTGAGTTGGACATATTTCACATATTTTAATTTATACTGCACAATGTTTGACCAAACACTTTGTCTTTCAACAGCACTGTAGATTTCTTTAGTTGTTTAGTATCAAAAGTAGTTTAAATTATCTTTTAATATCATTATAAAGATATTTAATAATCACTCAGTGAAACATCTGAAAAATATTTTGTTAGTTTGATGAAAGAATTCAGTCCAAATGTAATAATCCCAGTCTGTCCCATCTTGACCTCATGGCTGCACATGTGGAGTTTATCACTGCAGATCAGTTACTTCCTTTGTTTTTAGCATTTTTACATTAATTCCTCAACGTTTCAGGTTTGACTACAATATAACCTCATTTTATTAGAGACTGTTCTGCTACATTACAGGTTCCACTTAGATTCTTTCCTGTAATTGTTGTTCATTGCATTAATGTGGCATTAATTTTGTTGGGTCTGTGTTTCCACAAGCCCCACTAGTTCTAGAGACTTATTCATCATGAAAGAAAACAAGACAGTCAGCGATCGATCATTTTTACTTGCAAGGGAGGCCTCGTCTGTGTCTAACATGAAAATGACCCCAAATCCGGCCTCCTCTCGCTGCCTTTTATTGAGAACATAGTTCACACAAAACAATAGTACCTCCCCTCATAACCCCCCTTGGTTACAAAGACAAGGCACTGTGTGTGTGTGTGTGTGTGTGTGTGTGTGTGTGTGTGTGTGTGTGTGTGTGTGTGTGTGTGTGTGTGTGTGTGTGTGTGTGTGTGTGTGTGTGTGTACTTTTTTTAATCAATGAAAAGTAAAGGTGTTCATGAGTGTCCTAATATGTTTAATGATACTACAGCTAGAAGAACCTCCAGTGTAGAACAGATCCATTAGTGGATCAGTGGTTTAAGGTTCAGTTCATGGAAAATCATTGAGAGCCACAAGAAGCTGTTTGTTATACAATAACTACAAGTGTGACACACTCCAATGTCCCAAATCAGCAACTGCACCAGTTTCACATGATGACCTCATCAGAACTTTTAGAAAACGTTTCTCACATGATAATTTCTTCCAGTCTTCTTAATCTGCTGTCAACTCATGAAAAATAATCTGTAATTTTAGGAATCTGAACAAAAGATGATAACTGTGCAAAGTAAATACTCTTACATTTTACTAAAAATGTTGTGTTACAGTTTGAAATTGTTATGTTGTGACTTTGTTTAAAAGTTTAAACTGTTTGTCTGTGAATCAGCTGTTTTGCAGTGACTCTACTCTTATGTTATAAACAGCAGAGTTTTTATGTTTCTCTTCTTCTAACTGGATCATTCTTATGTGAACAGTTCACATTAAGCCCACTGTGACCCTGCAGCCATCCAGGACTCAGATATACAGCGGTGAGACAGTCACTGTGAGATGTGAGATTCAGGGAGGTGAAGGAGCTCAGTGGACGTATGAATGGACACGAGACTGGGTAAAAATAAGTGAAACAACCAGTGAATACAGAATCACAGTTACTGAGTCTGACAGTGGAGGATACAGCTGCCGGGGCAGAAGGGACCATGTTTTAACATACCTGAGTGAAACCATCACACTGATTGTATCATGTAAGTTGCAGATGTTTCATCCACATCAACTGTTTCATCAAAAGTAGCTGTTTTTGTAGCTGTTTCTTTTTGTGCTGTTCAGTAAAATATTGAATAATTACTTCAGTTGTTTTAAGCATGTTATCTGTTTTTAAATGAATCTTAGAGGTTTTAGTTAAAGAGTCTGCTCTCATCAGAAACACACACTGCATCTTTTTCACTTAATGAACTCTGAACTGCAGACAACAATATGGCCTCATTTTATTGGACGCTGGTCTGTGCTGGTATGTTAATAATTCAGATTAATGATATTAGTTATAAGACTCACACTCTACTGAAGGATTTTAATTTTATCACAGAAATGATCTGATAAATGTGGAGCTCATTCATGTCAGATTTTTTTGGCATATCTAGAAAAATTAATTTCCACAAATCTTTTAACTTGTTAGGATTTGCAGAACTTAAAGACTCAGAAGTGTTTGTTTCCTTCTCGGGTCATCTTCTTGTAGCACTGTAGATGTCGCCCTTTTTAACTGAGTGGTCAGAATGAATCAAATCCACAGTAATCTGTCGTCTAAAGTCAGATAAAAATAAATACGTGGAACCTACTGTCACGATCCTGGGTCTTATGACCCAGTGTTTTGAGTTTTAGTTCATTTTGATGTTTATAGTATGTTTAAGCTCATTAGGTTTCCTATGTTGATTTGCCTATTAGTTCCCCCTTGTGTTTTCAACCCCTGTGAAGTCTCCCTTGCCCTTCATGTGTTTCATGTCTGAGTCTCATGTTGTCAAGTTCATGTTGTCATGTCTGTCTCATTATGTTTCCTGTTTTATTTTGAAGGGGTCCTGTGTTCCTATGTTCAATGTTTTTAGTTTTACTCTCCTCTTGTGACGTCATTATGTTCATGTGTGTCAGCTGTTTCCCCATGTGTTTCCGTTTCCCTCATTATCCTCCTGTGTGTATTTAGTCCTTGTGTTTCTGTTCATTCTTTGTCAGGTTGTCTGTTGTCCACGCCATGTTTCCAAGTTTCATGTCTAGGTTTTTCTTGTTGTTTGTTTAGTTCTCCCAGTTTAGGTTGATGTTAGTTTTACTTCAGTTTGCCTTGCCCTTTGTTTGTACCTTTTTTACCAGCCATATTAAACGGCTCGCTTTTTGTTAATACTCAAAGCTTCCAAGTTCCTATGTGTCTGCATTTTGGGTCCACTCTTCACAATACATACAGTCTGCCTCCGCCAGACTGTGACAGAACAACCTGACCATATAATGGACTCAGCAGACCGCGAGCTCAACGAGCGTCGGGAGGCAGCCTTCGCCGAACTGGAGGAAGAACTCCACTGGAAGCCGTGGTGTGCTCCCTACTACGAGCGCATCTTCCGTGGGACTCGGCTGGCTCTCGGAGGTCCCAAGAGCTGCCGAAAGTTCCCACCTGTTGCTCCGCCTGCATCCAAGCCTCGCCCGCTTCAGGTGGGAGTCCTCCGTGTGGCTTCAGGCGCTCACGCTCCAGCCTCAGTGTCACCGTTCTGTGCACCAGAGGCTCAGTTGCTCGCTCCGCCAGCTTCCTATGTTCAAAGGAAGCGGCGCACCCGCTGCCATAAACTGGACATTTCTGAGCAACTCACGGTGGTGAGTGACAATGACTTTTATTCTCACGTCCCATCTGACATTAAAAGTAATAAACTCACCTCTGATCCGTGGGGAACTTCCCTTATGGATGATGACATTGACTGGGAAAATTATTTTCGTTCAGCTCCCAGGGAGGGGGCATTAATTAAGGACAAGTCACACACTTCAAACCCTTTAAACACTACTAAAGCAAAGACTGTAAAACGTGGTGGAAAAAGTGCAAACTTCATTTTTGATAAGTCTGTTTTTGTTGACCTGGTACATTTTAACCCTGAGCCTGCCCATTCTAAGACTGTTTTTTTCTGAGTCCGCTCCTTTACCTACTTGTGTTCCTGCTCCCAGGGCAGCTCGGGCCCAGCGTACCCATACACCCGTATCAGTTCCTCGGGTGAGGGAGGCTGGGGCCCAGTTTGTCCCTGCTCTGGTTTCCAGGCCGGCTGAGGCTCTGTCAGTTTCTGCACCTGTACCAGCTCCTCGGGTGAGAACGGCAGCTGCCCAGCCATTGCCAGTACCTGTTCCGGCTTCCAGGATGAGGGAGGCTGTGAACCAGTCCACCCCTGCACCCATGCCGGTCCCCAGGGTGAGGTCACCCAGGATACAGCCCATCTCCGCACCCTGGTCCGGCTTCTGCTTCTGCGTCAGCCTCGCCTGGTCCTGCGGCTGCCACGCCGCCGCCCAAGCCACGTTCTGCACGTCGGAATCGCCGGCCACTTCCCGGGCCACCAGCTGGACGTCATCGCCATCGAGGTCGGCCCCCAGAACAGTTTCCCCGCCGTTGCCGTCCGCACGGTCGGCCCCCAGAACAGTTTTTTCCTCGCCGTTGCCGTCCGCACGGTCGGCCTCCTGAACTGAGTTTTGGACTGTTCCCTGTGCCTCTGGTGGACATTTTGTTTTGGACTTCTGTTCACAACTTGCTCTTTTGGTGAATCTCTTCCCTTCAATCAGGTTTCTCCTGCTCACTGTGGTTACACTCATTGGCTGTTACTGGTAGATTTAATAAAGGAGCAAAAACAAAAGTACAAATAGCATTAAATATAACTTCTCACACTCATTTAGGAACATGTTCAAATGTTCAAATTACAATCAGATCGCATTAACCTGGGTTACTTCCTCATTACTGATCAATAAACTCAGTCGTGCTTCAAAATAATTCTAGTAAATGAACTATTCATGTATGTAATTGTAAATACACATAGAAAAACATGGTGCTGATCAAAACAGCATTACAGAGTATGTTTGACAGAGTTTTTTTTTAGCTTCACCATTAAAGTTTCATAATAATTGATTGAATTATTTCCATCAAGTTCTTTAAATTGTTCTGATTCAGTCATTTATGTTTATGTTTTTGTTGTAAACTGAACTGCAGATAAACCAAAGGTCAGACTTGGTGCTGATAGCACAGCTGTTCCAGTAGGGGGCAGTGTGACCCTGACCTGCTCTGTGAGCCCATCATCATCATCATCATCATCATCTGGATGGAAATACTACTGGTACAGAGATGGGAAATCTTATAAAGCTTTGACAAATGGACAAATCAGTGTCTCAGAGGGAGGACGCTACAGCTGCAGAGGAGGAAGAGGAGAACCAGTTTACTACACAGAGGACAGTGAGTCAGTCAGGATTGACACAACTGGTGAGTTTAAATGTAACTTCCTACAAATCACTACATCTGATGGTAATTGAACTGTTTGTCATTCATGTGTTTTTTTTGTACTTTCTTGAACATTAACAGTGTCAAACAGGCCTGTTGTGACTCTGCATCCAAGCTGGTCTGAGATATACAGAGGAGAGACGATCACTGTCAGATGTGAGATCCATGGAGGAGACACTGAGTGGGATTATGAGTGGGAAACAAACAGCATCATAAAACCTCCAAATCAAAATGAATACAGGATTAGATCTGCTTCATCATCCAACAGTGGAAACTATCGCTGTAAGGGCAGAATGAAAAGTTCACAGCATGAAACAACAGAGTGGAGTGATTCAGTCACACTGACAGTTTCTGACAGTAAGTCATATTTCCTTTAAGATGTTTGAACACTTTGTAAAATGTGTTTCTGTTCATATAGACTGAGATTATTATTCTTTGTATAAACTGAGCTCACTGTTCAGAGACTGTACTACATGTTCACTGAGAGAAAATCTTTGTTGAACAGATGAACCCTGTCCTGTCCTCACTGTGTCTCCATCATGGCTGAGTCCTGGAGCCTCAGTAACTCTGAACTGTGAGGTTGAACATCCGTCTGCAGGATGGAGCTTCTACTGGTATAAAGCTGTTCCTGATCTATCAGAGAAATCCTCCAGTTATGAGCTGCTACCTGATGGCAGTGGGACTGCACAGGACTCCTACATCATTCATGGACAGACACACACAGCAGGATATGTGTGCAGAGCTGGAAGAGGAGACCCAGAGTATCACACTGATCACAGTCAACCGGAGTTTGTCTGGTCTGCAGGTCAGTTTGTTTCTCTCTGTCCTTTCAATAAGCTCATGTTAGGTCATCATTTTTATTCATCAGGATTTAGACCATTAAAATCTCATCTCCATGACAACCATTGATGTCTGTGTACATTAAAACTCCCCAAAAGAACTGAATATTTTCTTTCTCTCTGTGATCAAACTAAGCTGAATTTCTTTGTTTCCTTTTCTTATTTTTCAGTTTTTGTTTAATGTGATAACATGAAAAACAAAAGACATCTATGAGATTTTAAAAGTTTTCTCTTTAAATATCAGAGTAAAAGTATTCAAACTCATGTTACTGTTTGTACTGATTATTTTTACTTAGTGCACAGACAGGATTTACACAGTTAATCAGAATCAGAAAGGGTTTTATTGCCAAATGTTGAGCAGGTTTACAACATTAGGAAATTGCTGCGGTACTTAGTGCAAACATACTGTCATATAACGCTTAAATAGACATAAAAATATGAATTAAAAGTGCTAAGTAGATAGATATATACATGAGTGCAGGTGATGATCAGTGCCAAACATGGAATGATGCAGTGAACACAGTGTAGGGTCATGTGTTAGTGGTGGGAACAGTCATATGCTCATTGTTCATGAGTCCAACAGCAGAGGGGAAGAAACTGTTCTTATGGCGAGAGGTTCTGGTGCGAATGGACCGGAGCCTCCTGCCTGAGGGGAGCAGGTCAAACAGACTGTGTCCAGGGTGAGAAGGGTCAGCTGTGATCCGAGCTGCATGCCCCAGTGTCCTGGAGGTATACAGGTCCTGCAGAGATGGGAGTTTGCAGCCAATCACCTTCTCAGCAGAGCGCACAACACGCTGCAGTCTCTGTTTGTCCCTGATAGTGGCTCCAGCGTACCACACGGTGATGGAGGAGGTGAGGATGGACTCGATGATTGCAGTGTAGAATTCCATCATCGTCCGTGTTGGCAGGTTGAATTTCTTCAGCTGCCTCAGGAAGTACATCCTCTGCTGGGCTTTCTTAATGATGGAGGTGATGGTGGGCTCCCACTTCAGGTCCTGGGTGATGGTGGTACCCAGGAAGCGGAATGAGTCCACAGAGGTGATGAGGGTGTCAGTCAGGATGATGGGGGGGGGGGAGTGGGGCTGTGTGCTTCCTGAAGTCCACAATAATCTCCACTGTCTTCTGGGCATTCAGCACCAGGTTGTTGTGGCTGCACCAGGACACCAGACGTTCAACCTCCCTCCTGTAGGCAGACTCATCCCCATCCGAGATGAGTCCAATAACGGTGGTGTCATCTGCAAATTTGATTAGATTGACAGACTGGTGGGTGGAGGTGCAGCAGTTGGTGTACAGGGAGAAGAGCAGAGGAGAAAGAACACAGCCCTGAGGGGAGCCGGTGCTGATGGTCCGGGAGTCCGAGACATTCTTTCCCAGCCTCACATGCTGCTTCCTGTCCGTCAGGAAGTCAGTGATCCACCGGCAGATGGGATCAGGCACATTCATCTGGGAAAGCTTGCCTAAGACTCTTTGTTTAGTGCTCAGGTAGGTGTTCAGATAAAAAAGTCAAATATAGTTAATAAAGAAACAAAGATGTCAGCAGGCAGGTTAACAGCTCTGACAAATACAAGAAAAACACTGACTACAGATGGACGCTAGAAGAAGACGTCACAAATAACAGCTGCTGTTATTGTTCATTTCAAATATACTTCAAAGGTTTTTAGTTTTGGTCCTGCTGCTGCAAAATATCTCACTGTAGAAGGAATCTGTGAAACAGACAATATCACAGAATTATGACAGAAACATTACAGCAAATGACTGAAGTGTGTTCAGAGTGATCTGTATCAGGTGGATA
Source organism: Pelmatolapia mariae (assembly GCF_036321145.2). Lineage (NCBI taxonomy): Eukaryota > Metazoa > Chordata > Actinopteri > Cichliformes > Cichlidae > Pelmatolapia > Pelmatolapia mariae. Next base: position 76,233,873 of record NC_086229.1, read on the forward strand.
ATGCTGAGAGTGATGACTCAAAGCTCATGATGTCACATGACGTGTACCAAGCTCTACATGAGCTGCCAGCAGATAAAGCATGTGGGTTAGATCATCTTAAACATGTCAGTATTCGGCTCCTTTGTTTTCCATTGATTTGACTGTCTGTGTGATTCAGGGCTTGTTGTCAGACTCAGTGTTGTCTGTTCTATTAGTGCTGATCAGGGTTAAAGCTGGTAAAGTCCTGATAATTATATGTCTTTAACCTCAGTCAGTATGATATGAAAAGTTTTAGAAAGAATTCTGCTGACAGATTAAATATGTTTATTAACTCCACTGATAACCAGCTTGGCTTTAAATCTAAACATGGCACTGATTTGTGTTTATATTGAAGGAAACTGTAAACAAATATTGAGGAAAGGTTTCATCAGTTTGTTTCACTGATGCCTCCAAAGCTTTTAATGGTGTAAAAGTTATTTATTAGTCTGAGTCAAAGAGGGGATCAAAAATCATGAGAGTCCTGGTTTACTGGTGTGCCAGTTTAAAGTAAAATGGGATGACAGCATTTCAGTCCTGTTTGGGGTGAGCTGAGTTCAAATAAACAAATTTTTTCACTGTGATATTTTGAATCCTAACATCTGTGAGCTTTGTCTCTTCACTGCATGTTGTTTCCAGATGTTCATTCAGCAGCGTCTCTCACAGTGAGTCCTGACAGAGTGCAACACTTCACCTCTGACTCTGTCTCACTGACCTGTGAGGGAAACTTCACTGAGTGGAGAGTGAGGAAGTTCTCTGAGGACGGCCGACTGTACTCTGACTGTAGGAGAATGACTGGATCCACATGTAACATCAACACATCAAAGTCAGATACTGGAGTGTACTGGTGTGAGTCTGGATCAGGAGAGTTCAGCAGTGCAGTCAACATCACTGTACAGAGTATGTTATTATACATTTACTTCTTGGATCTGAATGATTTAGACGTCACACGAACATTTGTCCCAGCTTTGCTGTATGTGAAGTAATTCTATGTGGCAACACAAACAACTGAGAAAATTTTAGACAAAAAAAACATCAGAATGTTCTTTGTTGTTGGTCTCATTTGACTCGATCTTTTCATAATCACGTTTGTAAAAACTTGCATACAGCAATTTTATATTTTCTCTGTCAGAATAAAACTCTGAAGAGCTCAACATCTCTGTCATCACATTAGATGAACTTTTATTGTCTCCATTCAGAAAAATTTAGGCAAACACGTCATGCAAAATAACACAAATATACAAATGTTTACAATTTCACCTAAAACCATTCAATAATGTCACTGTTAATAGTTTCACTCCTGCAGGGAAGATGAAGATCCCAACTATCCTTCCAGTCGTCTTGATCAGATTTTGAATTTGGGATCTGAGTTTGACAGAAAGTTTGCCAAACCATGTAGTGATACCATAACAAATAACAGGTTCAACAATCTCCCTATAAAATGTAACATGATGCATTTATTTACTCCATGGATTCTCAGCCTTCTAAAAAAAAAATGCAAATGTTGACTACATGAATGATCCACATGATGAACCCACTGTAACTGAACATCTAAACACTGAAATATTGTCACTAGTTCAATATTGTCTCCAATTATTAAAACCATGCTGAGATCTCCGAAAGGAAAATCTCAGAAAATCTCTCTGAAGAAAAATTGTCTTGATTATTGTTTTATTGTAAATGTTTTCTTGTATTTTACTTTTATAGTGTTTTTATGTTTTGTGTTTTCTTTTAATCATGTAAAGCACCTTGAATTGCCTTGTGCTGAAAGTGTGCTATACAAATAAAATTGCCTTGAAGCCGGGAATCCATGTAGATCATGAGACACGACTCACAGCTTTTTCTATAAAGTTTGCACCAGCTGGTCTGACTGAAACAATATGTTTGGTTTTTTTTGTTTTGCAGAATATTTTACTATCCTGGAGAGTCCTGTTCATCCTGTGACTGAGGGAGCTTCTGTTAGTCTGAGCTGCAGTTTGAGAACACAAAAAATACTTTCCAATGTGTTTTTCTATCACAATGACAAACTTATTCAAAATGATACCCGAGGGGAGCTGAAGATCTCTGCAGTGTCAAAGTCTGATGAAGGTTTCTACAAGTGTCAGTACTCAGGAGAAGAGTCAGCACAGAGCTGGATGTCAGTTAAAGGTGAGCAGGATCAAAACATTTGATGGATTTTTCTAAATGATTTTCATGCTTGAGAAGGAACATTAGGTTGTCTGTTTAAAGACATGAAGTCACCTGGATCTATTTTGTGAGAACTTTGTAAAACTATTATGTAATATCTCTATATTGTCAGGTTTAATATTGTTGTGATTCAGGACTCGTGTGGGACTGAAAACAGCAGAGGATGTAGTCAGTCAGTTTCTTTATTCACACAAAGGATAATTCATTTAACGCAACAGATTGTGAGCTTCGACTCAGTCAACAAAAACAAAACATAAACAAACCTAAACTTAAGAAGCGAGTCCTACAAAAACATCTTAACTGAGGTGAGAGAGACAGGAAAGAGGAGCGGACATAACAGCTTGAGGGCGGCAGATCTGTGGGAGAGGAGAGAGCAGTTAGGGCAGGAAATCTGAGAGGGAATGTGACAAGACAGAGAGTGTTCATAAAGTGCAGCAACAATGACTTACTTGGAGTCCAGACTAGCTGGGGGTAAAGGATGAAGGCAGAGGTCCGTGGAAACTGCTGAAGGGTGGGCAGGCAGGCAAGTGAGGAAGAGGCTCTGAGGGGGGCAGCGGTGGTGGTGAATAAGGGGGTAATGATCCAAGGTGGCAGGCGTCTGACTGGAGGTGAATGATGGCATGAAAACGAATCTTGAAGCAGGAAGGCCCTGAAACAAGGGGAAAATAAAAAATCCCTATAACATAAAAAAAACTGATTCTTACAAAGGTGTTGTCTTGTCAACATATAGAAAATACTGTATAAAGATTTAAAATATCATGTTACGTTTGACCTCTGACCTCACTTTTACATTTCACATCTGCCTTTGTTATGATGTTGAAACAAATCTGCCTTTGGACTTATTTTTACTGCACTACAAACTTCTCACAGTACAAATAAAACTAACAAATAAAAAAACCACAAATACAATACTGTTCTCTTAAAAGTAAATACTGTCAACAGAGTGAGCTGCCTTAGCAAAGGTTTGTGCTCTGTTTCTTTTATACTTTATTAATAATTAATTATTATTTGTTGTTACAGTAACTGTGTCAGGAGCTGACAGCTCTTCATCTCCTGTGTGGTTGATGGTTGGACTGGTTTGTGGAGTCTCTCTCATTATTATTCTCCTGCTCTTGTTGTATCGCTGCAGACAGTCCAAGTGTAAGAGCCTCTTCTTTTCATGCTGTATTAGAGAGTTTATTTACTACATACACTTTAATTATTCACACATATACATGTATTCTGATCTCATGACACAAAATATCAGTGGAACAATTTATACATGACAAACATGTGTAATAACATTTGTCTCTTTCACAGATTCCTGCTTCACCAGGTTGGTAAAATACTTTTTATTATTATTTTAAACAAACATCAGTTACTTTTGATTTTATTGTGTTTATTTCATGTTTTAGGTCGATCCAGTCTGAGAGTCACAGTCCGGGCTCCTCCACAAATCATGGAGTCAACCAGAATGAAACTCATGTGTACAACTCTGTTCATCCTGGTCAGTATTTAATCCATCTTTATTATCATTGTTAATATTGACTTTTAAATCTGTCTTCATTAGCAGTAACAGTTTTTAGGTTCATTTTGTGCTCAGCAGTTTTTCAAAGAACGTTCGTCAAAATCCAGCAAACTGACACATGCTCATGAAATGAGAATAAACAGGATTTTACAGCCTGATTGTATCTTTAACTCGACTGAAAGAATCCAGTGTTGTTGTTTCATATCATAACAACACAAACAGTAACAACATTATGGGATCATGGTTTGAAAATATCTCATAGTCCTGGTTTTGACTTAAACAAAATAATTTAAACTTTAGTTTTTTATTCAATTATTAATTTGACCCTGGTTCGTGTCTTTTTCTTTAGGTACCAATCACATCTATGACTCAGTTACGCTGGTTGAAGACAACAGAAATGGTGCAGTATATGTGTTGAAAAGCACAGAGCAGTTACAGATGCTTTTGATTTAATGAAACTAATTCCATGTGAAATGTTTACAATCCTGTAACTAAAATATGAACATTTCAGGATCAGATGAACATCAAGATGTCACATACGCTCTTATTGAACTTAAAAACTTTGAAAAGAAGCGTAAGTACATAAGACTTGTGCGGTTTATAATTAATAAATGTAAATGTAATGTAAAAATACAATAAATAAACATTATAAAAAATGTAACAGTTATTTCCTTATGTCCAATAATCTGATCATCTTCACAGGGAAGCATCATAAACCAGAGCAGAGTGCTGTTTACTCTGAGGTGAAGATGGGAGCTGCAGGTACAGTCACAACAGTCTCATTCAGTGTTTGTACTGAAATGTGTCATTTCATTATGTTGCAGCTAATTATAGGTCAACATGGAGTTTAGTTCTTTACTTACCAAGCTTACCTACTACACACTACCACTACACATCAGCAGAGTTAATCTGCAGTCATTTAGGGTTTTGGTGGGTTAGTCATTAAATCAGGTTTATTTGTTTAGCATGATTGTGTTGTTGTGTTGTTGTCATTGTTCAAAGCACTCAAACACACTGGAGAACAAATTTATTGAGTGATTCAGAAAACACAGCAGGTCAGAAGTTTTGCAAAGAACAAAAAACAACTTCTTCCACGGTTTGAGTTCAATCTCTTCGTCAGATCACAGGTTAATCTCTAATCTAAGGGTTGCTTTCATTAAAGTCTCTAATGTGGCAGGCAAAAAGTCCCCTTTCAGCTGGATTTACTCAATCACAGCATCCACAGCTTCTGAACCAGACCACCAATCACAAAACCAAACACCATCAAATAAAACACATATTCTGAGTGTGCTCGATCACTGGAGGCACAGCAGAGTGTTTAAGCCGTTTTTTTGATACATGAAAGTATTGGATGTGCCAATAGGATGGAAACGTGTGTGTGTGGAATAGATGTAGGGCATATAAAATATGAGTAAAGAATGAAAGAAGGGAGTGATGCAGACGGGCACATGAGTATAAATGGAGCTGTTTGGGAAGGTTTGAGGTTCTTTATGTAGTTTGCTAAAGATGAGTAACATCGGAAGAAAGCACTGTGGACTTATGAACTGAAATGATTATTTTTTTGTCTCACAAAAGACTTGGATAACTTTGTACCGTGTTACTCCTTCCTCATTTGGACTTTCAAATCAGACTTGATCTGCAGTGATTAAATCCACATGTGTCCAACAGCTTTGTATCATATACCTGCTGATCAAATGTATCCTGAGCTCTGACTTCTCTCTTAGAGGACAGTCTGATGTATGCTGAGGTCAAACGCCCCAAAAAAGAAAAAGCCAAGAAAAAAGCAGGTAAACAAAGTCTGCCATCACCTCCAGTGAAAGTTGTTCAACATGTTTATCTGGCCTTAAATTCTTCTTTCCACTCACAGGAAAATCAAGTCCTGCAGCTGATGCAGCAGTTTATTCTGAAGTCACATTAGGAAGCTTTCCTGGTAATTATGCTTCTGTGCAGGATGAGTTACTCTTCAAGTTATTAAATGGCTAACATCCTGAAACTTGGACATTTCTGTTCTTTGTGTGTTTGTCTTACAGGTCAGTGAGGAGAGCTGCAGCAGCAAAGCCAAGAAGAAGCATTTTATGAATCCACTGTTGCTCCTCTGCTGCCCAAATATCAGACATGCTCAGTCTTTAGTTTTAATGATATTGAATAATAACATGATATATAGTTGGTACTGTATTTTAGCATAAAGCACACAGAGATGTGTCCTGTTTCAGATTCATGCTCTTTATATTTAGCTGATATTTTTATTCATTGTTGAGCTTTAGTGTATCTCTCTTGTATTTTAATCTGAAGCTGTGAATGTTATTTTTTATTTTAATGTTTGCTGTTCTCACTTTTTCTGGATTTTACATAGTTTTTTAAAAGTTATTTATTTTGAATGTAGAGCACTGTGATCAGCTCTGTTGTTTTAAACATGGTATATAAATACATTTGACTTTGACTTCACCTTTCCTTGTATTTTAATCTGAGTAAAGATTTAAGATTGTTTGGGCTTGATTAGATTTTCTTGGCTTTATGATTTGCTTTAAAGCTTTTATTGAAGCTGTATTGTGATACTACCTTTTATTTTTTCAGTAGGGTGCAGTGCTCTCCATTTAGAAGTACTTTGAGTTCATGTATGTACACATTCCTACTATTATTAATTACTAATTATTGAAGAAAGAAAGGTCGCAGTGGATATTTGTGCCCAGAGCTCTGCGAGTTGATGATCCAGTCATGGCCTTTGATGATGTTGAGCCATCACTCGCTGTCCTGTGCTTGTCCCACATGTGGCTTTCTAGAGGAACAAACCACAGCTGGGTGCGAAAACATCGTCAGTATAAACTGTGAGGTGCAGCTCTGCATTATTTGTCTGTTTTTAAAATATTATTACTCTTCCATTCAGAAGCAGACCTGGACAGGTCACCACTGTGTCACATGACTAACTCACAGAGACACACAAACATTCAAAAACAACGGCACAGGAGTTTTACTTTGTTTGTTAGAATAGAACAGAACAGAATTATTGTCATTGCACATGTCACAAATAAAAGGCAACAAAATGCAGTATTGTTGTTGTTTTGTAGTATCTTATAATACACTATGTAAGTTTTGGTATTATTTCCCAACATGTACTGTGTAACTTTTATGAATTTATGAAGATATTGAATTTAACTGCAGTGAAACCCTAAACTCAGAGATCCTGGTCTAACCCTACAGATCTCCTCTGGAACCAAACTTTATTTTTTACTTGTTTGTGAAAACTCAAACACAAATTAATCTATGATAAGGAATAATAATACATATATATTTGAACTTTAGTCAATTTAATTCATCAGTGTTGTAGTGTTTACATGTTTTTAAACTGATGCATCAAGAAACAATACAAGAAAAGACCTACTCACACATATTCAGTGAAATTGATCAGGAGCTGCAGCTACGTCAAACTGACCCAATCTGATTTCATAATTTTTCTGTCTCTCTCGTTCCTTTCCATCAGATGAACGTGTCTAACATTACCTGCTTCACACTGCCTGACCTGATGAGAGAGGCTGCACGTGCGCATTGATGCACAACTTTGGTTTTTATCAGCGTGCTGTATAATATCAAACAAAACTGGAAAAATGAGCACACAGAAAAACATATTTGTTCTGTCTGGTCTGTTTCCTAGACCTGTGATGATAAAGGATAAAGATTTCACCTTCAGAATCTGTCATTAAGGACAGTCTGTTACAGAAGCAGAAAAATCCCTGTCTGTTGGACATATAGCTGTAACTGTGCCCAAATTTAAAGCCCCTTGACTCCAATCTTTAAATTTAACAAGACTTCAAATTTAGACATTTGGCTTGAGGTGGGATGTTCCAGCTGAAAATTTAGACTTCTGACATCAGTTTGAATAGATCACTGTTCTGTTCGGTAGCCAGGGGTTTTCTGAGCTTCCTGCTCGAAAATGAAATGCCCAAAATAAACTAATTATAAACTTTCTCAAAAAGGAAGATTTTAAGTCTAATTTTCAGGTTTGGCCACATTTCATTGACTTATTTTATTAGTCAGGTCAGGTCAGGTCAGTTTTATTTGTCAATTTCTTCAAATGTACTTGCCATACAAAGGAATTGAAATTACGTTTCACACTGTCCCATGCGTAGACATTGACAACATTAAAGTGCAGATGCACGACATTTAGGTAACATACAGGATATAACAAGACAAGACAAGACCTAACATATAATAAATAATAAAGTGTTCCACAGTGCGCCCTGGAAAGTAGTGTACTAGTCTACTTGAGGTAGTCCCAGGTTGTGGTTGGTAAGGGTTTTTGTTTTAATGCAGCATAAGACTGTAGCAGCAGTAATAGTAATATAAATAATATAAATAGTGCTAAAAAAAATACTAAAAATATATAGCAGCAGGTGTGTGCAATTGCAATGCAGAGGTAGTTGTTTCCAGTCAGGAGTGTTTTCCAGTTCTTGGTTCAGAGAGTGTTTCCTTGTTGGGGAGTGGGGGTGGGAGGGGGGGGTAGAGTCCAGTCTGTCTTCCTATACTTCTGCCAATCTGGTGGTTCTGCTGGCTGGGAGCCGGGAGGGGAGAGAGTTCAGCAGTCTCACAGCCTGGTGGATGAAGCTGTTGGTGAGCCTGGTAGTGCGGGAGCGGAGACTTCTGTATCTTTTTCCAGAGGGCAGGAGGCTGAACAGACAGTGCGCGGGGTGGGTTGCATCGTTGACAATTGTGATGGCTTTGCGGGTGAGGCGGGTGGTGTAGATGTCTTGCAGGGAGGGGAGTGGTACACCAACTATCCTCTCAGCTGTTCTCACAATGCGTTGTAGAGCTTTCCTGTTATAGTCAGTGCAGCTACCGCCCCACACAGTGATGCAGCTGGAAAGAATGCTTTCAATGGTTCCTCTGTAGAATGTGGTCAGGATGGGTGGTGGAGCACTTGCCCGCTTGAGTTTGCGCAGGAAGTAGAGGCGCTGTTGTGCTTTCTTGGCCAGTGATGCTGTGTTGGTGGTCCAGGAGAGGTCCTCACTGATGTGGTCAATGGGGGGTGACAGGTGTGGCCTCTCTGGAAGTTGACAATAACCCCCTTGGTCTTGCTGACATTTAGCAGGAGGTTGTTGTCTCTGCACCACGTGGTCAGGAGCTCAACCTCTTTCCTGTAGTGGGTCTCATCGCCCTTGGTGATGAGCCCCACCAGCGTTGTGTCGTCCGCAAACTTCACAAGGTGGTTGGAGCTGTAGGTTGTTGTGCAGTCATGTGTCAGCAGTGTGAAGAGCAGAGGACTGAGCACACAGCCTTGTGGAGCCCCCGTGCTCAGGGTGATGCTGTTTGAGACCTTGTTGCCCACACGCACCGCTTGAGGCCTCTGGCTGAGGAAATCCAGCAGCCAGTTGCAGAGGGAGGTGCTGAGGCCCAGTCTGTCCAGTTTACAGATGAGTTGTTGTGGTATTATGGTGTTGAATGCTGAGCTGAGTCCATGAACAGCATTCTCACATATGAGTCTTTCTTGTCCAGATGAGTTAGGGCTGGGTGGAGGGCAGAGCAGATTGCATCCTCTGTGGATCGTTTCGCTCTGTATGCGAACTGGTATGGGTCCAGGGTGGGAGGCAGGGTGGATTTGATGTGTGACATGACTAGTCGTTCAAAGCACTTCATAATAATGGGTGTCAGTGCCACGGGGCGGTAGTCGTTGAAACAGGCTGGGGATGGTTTCTTTGGCACAGGTATGATGGTGGCAGTCTTGAAGCATGATGGGACAGTGGCTTGCCTCAGGGAGATGTTAAAGATGTCTGTGAAGACATCCTTCAGCTCCTCTGCGCAGTCTTTCAGCACACTACCAGGGATGTTATCTGGACCCGCTGCTTTCCGGGCGTTGATGGTGATGAGTGTCCTCTTCACGCTGGCAGCAGACAGGCACAGAGGCTGGTCGTGTGGAGGTGGTGGTGTTTTCTGTGGGCGTGTGTTGTTCTGTGCTTCAAATCGTGCAAAGTGATTAGTGACTGGTCTGCTATATTTTTCATCTTCAAACTGAGCATCAGGAAGAAAGGTGATTGGATGTGACATGGCTGACAGGCTGGTCTGAGTTATCTGGGTTTACCAGTAAAAGACCAGAAAGGAGAAAATCCCCAATGAGTGGCAGTTATCTGGGTGAAAATGCCTTGTTGATGTCAGGAGAATGACCAAACTACTTTAAGCCAATAGTTTCAGGTTTTGCCACTGAGCAGGGAAGCAGGACTGAATAGCTGCACTTTCTTAGCAGAAACAGGGAATTTTTTACAAGTGAAAATGGTGTGAGAAAAAAAAACAGTTAAAAAAGTGACATCAACTCCTGGTCTGATTCTCCAAATACAAAAAACATCCTTCCACAGCTTTTCCAGAAGTATTTACAAAAAGTCTCTGAGCTTTCACCTCCTCAAGATTCCTGGACATAAAGGAGAAAACGGGTAAGTAATTTTAAAAACACAAAAAGGAAGTCTTGACTTACAAGCCAGAGTGACACTGACTGTTTGTCCTACAATGATCCAGCATCAACTGAAGCTCTGCACTCTGCAGCCCAGAGGTGGAAACCCTCGTCACTGTCCCAAAACTGCACAAAGATGAGAACACCAGAACACACGCACACACGCACACACACACACACACAGATAGTGGCTGCATGACTGGCAGGACTCTTATGAACCACACTGTTTAAACAGATGATCTTGTGGTCTTTAGTCCTCGTAGCGCTGGTCTCCAGCAGCACCTTCACAAATGTTCTGCTTCTAGTGTGGAAAATGATTTTAGACATATCCAAATGTTTGACTTTTGGTTTTGTTTGTTTGTTTTTATCCTGAAATAAAGCGGGCACTTGTACGTACAGAAAGGTTTTTGAAAGAGAAAATTATGGGATTTGTGAAGCTAAATTTAATAAATATTACATGTGGTCAGATTGCTTCTTATTTGTGTGTGGATTGAAGTAATTACAATAAAATTGAAATTACTTGTCTATTTGCCTAACAATTCCTCTTATCATGCCTTGTGGCAAAGGATGAAAATAGTAGTGCACTCCAGAGTGTGAATATGGACATTACTCTTATTTTTATTGCATAAATGGACAAGAGTGTGATAATAAAGCACAACCTGTCATGCTTCCAGAACAGAAAATAACTGCACTCTGCTGGTAACACAACTTTGGCTCTGTCAAAGCATCTGCACACAGACACCATGCTAATGCTAACCTAGCCGAGAGCCAGAGTGATGTTAAAGCTGAGTGAATGCTGACCCCAGGACCTGAACTACAGAAGGTAACAAACAGAGGAGCAGTCAGGCTGCAGCCTCTGTTTCTACCTGTTCATGTTTCTACAGGGAATCACCATGAAGATCGCTTCTCTCTGTGCTTCATCTTTGCTTGGTGCTGTCGACTTTAAGGTTCATTCCTGAATACTAAGAGAAAACTCATATTTGTGTCCTTATCAGGATAAGCATTTGTGTTGGTGTGTGACTGTAACATCAAGTTTGTATTGTTAAATGGAGATTAGCTTGTGTATTTCAGGTTATTTTATGGAGTAACATATTGCATTACTGTTAATCCAATGTGTTTTTATGTAACAAGTGTAATTCATTACTTTTTTGAGTAACAACACCAACACTGATCACAACAAAGAGGGAAAATACCTCCAACATGCACAAACATTTGATCACAGAGCATGGATAAATATATTTTATTTACTTTTTAAATCACCAGTAGACGTTATTTTTGACCTTATAAACAACTTTTTTTAGTTTAATTTAGTTTTCATAGAAAGGTGGTCCTTACAGAGACTACAAACATCGTCTCTGCTTGCCGTACAAGTCACAGGACGCCACCGATACTATATCTATGTCATATTATTATTTAATGTCATCTTAACAAAAGTGACAAAAAACTGAGTGTGTCTGATATTTGGGCAGCAGAGGAGCAACAGTGGATTCATAAAATGCTTCTTTTTGGCTTTGCTGCTGCAGCTCTCCTCACTGACCTGTAAGACAAACACACAAAGAACACAAATGTCCAAGTTTCAGGATGTTAGTCATTTAATAACTTGAAGAATAACTTATCCTGCATGGTAGCATAATTACCAGGAAAGCTTCTTAATGTGACTTCAGAATAAACTGCTGCATCAGCTGCACGACTTGATTTTCCTGTGAGTCGAAAGAAGATTTTAAAACCAGATAAACATGTTGAACAACATTCACTGGAGGTGATGGCAGACTTTGTTTACCTGCTTTTTTCTTGGCTTTTTCTTTTGGGGGGCGTTTGACCTCAGCATACATCAGACTGTCCTCTAAAAGAGAAGTCAGAGCTCAGGATACATTTGATCAGCAGGTATATGATACAAAGCTGTTGGACATGTGGATTTAGAAGTGGATTTAAACTCCTGACAAGTACAATACATTTAAAGAAATTGAAATAAAAATCAACTGTTAGCAGCGACACTTCAGCTTGTGTCTTATTTGTGTGTGTGTGAGTGGATGGAGGCTAATAAACTCTGGCCATCTGAACCTCAGATGCATCTGATACTCATTGCACTCACCTGCTGTGTTGAAATCCAGCTCTCCCAGGTACTCATTGCCAGACTGTTGAACTACTCAGTTGGTAGCATCACTAAGACCACATGACTTGTGTTGTTTACGTACTCACCTGCTAAACTAAGCAGCCTTACCTACCAAGTCTGTCTTCTTTGTCTGAGATCCATTCTGGCACATCAGCACATCTGCAGAGACTTACCTGAGAGCTGAGTCATACTAGGTTTTGGATTTATGGAGCTTTTGACACACTAACCTGTTAGCAGAACTAAATCTGTCCATGATAGAGATCTTTTGAAAAAAAATATCACCATCACTAAAGTGATTGTGAGATGAAACTGTTAAACTTTCACAACTGATCTGATGAAGAGACTGAACTCAAACCTTGGAAGAAGTTGTTTTTATTGTTCTTTACAAACATTCTGACCTGCTGTGTTTTCTGAATCATTAAATCATTAAAATTAATTAATTAATCATTAAATCTGTTCACACAGTGTGTCCATGTTTGAGTCATTTGAACGACAACAATAACACACATCAAGAGTATCAGGCTAAATAAATACCAGACTTAATGACTAACCCAAAAAAGCCTAACTGACTGCAACACTTCTTGTGTACGATAAAACAGAGAAGGAGCAAGAAACAATAATATAACATGTATTTCAGAATTGGCACAAACACATGAAAAACAAAAAGCAATTTAATTTGGGGACATACAGATGGATCATAGTGTATATAAAGCAGACAAAATAACACAAAAATCTCTGTGACTGTACCTGCAGCTCTTATCTTCACTTCAGAGTAAACAGCAGTTTCATCTGGTTTATGATGCTCCCCTGTGAAGATGATCAGATGAATCCACATTTGACAATCATACTTTTTGAAAGATTTCTAAAATGTTTCTAAACCATGTTTTTGTTGAGTGTTTTAGTTATTTATTTATTTATTGTTTACATTGTGTGTCATTTGTGTACTCACTCTTCTTTCCAAAGGTTTTAATCTCAATAACAGAGTAGGTGACATCTCGGTGTTCATCTGTTCCTGAAATGAACATATTTTTAGTTGCAGGACGAAACATTTGTGGATTCTTTCAGTCGAGTTAAAGAAACATTCAGGTTTGTAAAATCCTGTTTATGTCTGATTTTATGTGCATGTGTCAGTGTTCTTTGAAAAACTGCTGACCACAAACTGAACTTAAGAACTGTTTGTGCTAATGAGGACTGAATGAAAAGTCAATATTAATAATGATAATAAAGATCAGTTTAAGTGCTGACCATGTTGAAGAGAGCCGTACACATGAGTTTCATTCTGGTTGACTCCATGATTTGTGGAGGAGCCCGGACTGTGACTCTCAGACTGGATCGACCTAAAACATGAAATAAACACAATAAACTCAAAAGTAACTGATGTTTGTTTAAAATAATAATAAAAAGTATTTTACCAACCTGGTGAAGCATGAATCTGTGAAAGAGACAAATGTTATTACACATGTTTGTCATGTATAAATTGTTCCACTGATATTTTGTGTCATGAGATCAGAATACATGTATATGTGTGAATAATTAAAGTGTATGTAGTAAATAAACTCTCTAATACAGCATGAAAAGAAGAGGCTCTTACACTTGGACTGTCTGCAGCGATACAACAAGAGCAGGAGAATAATAATGAGAGAGACTCCACAAACCAGTCCAACCATCAACCACACAGGAGATGAAGAGCTGTCAGCTCCTGACACAGTTACTGTAACAACAAATAATAACTGACTGTTAATAAACTATAATTATACAGAAAATTTCAAAACTTCTGCTTATCAGGGTCAGCAGGGGTGGGGGTGGAGCCTATGCCGGCTGTCATAGGGTGAGAGGCAGGATACACCCTGGACAGGTTGACAGTTTACCACTCGGTTAACGCATAGAGATAGACAACCATTCACACTCACATTCACACCTATGGGCAATTTAGAGTTACCAACTAACCTAACCCCACTAACTGCATGTGTTTGGACTGTGGAAGGAAGGCAGAGTACCTGGAGAAAAAAAACACGGGGGAGAACATACAAACTCCACACAGAAAGACCCTGGCAGGGTTTATTTAAACTCAGGATCTTCTTGCTGTGAGACAACAGTGATAACCACTGTGCCGCACAATTTTTAAAATATATTTTTATAAAATCAAAATCATTTAGAAAAATCCATCAAATGTTTTGATCCTGCTCACCTTTAACTGACATCCAGCTCTGTGCTGACTCTCTTCCTGAGTACTGACACTTGTAGAAACCTTCATCAGACTTTGACACTGCAGAGATCTTCAGCTCCCCTCGGGTATCATTTTGAATAAGTTTGTCATTGTGATAGAAAAACACATTGGAAAGTATTTTTTGTGTTTTCAAACTGCAGCTCAGACTAACAGAAGCTCCCTCAGTCACAGGATGAACAGGACTCACCAGGATAGGATCATTACCATCATCTGTGACACAATCACACATAATTGTTTCAGTGACATCAGCTGGTGAGGACTCTTAGACAAAGCTGAGACATAATAACAAGGATGGATTACAGAAATGGTGATTATGATGAAGATCTGATCTTGTATTTAAAAACTAGTGTATGTGTCCTATTTTTACCAAATAATTTCTATAGTACTTGTTTTGAATTGTGATCTACAACATGAAAAGTTCATCTCTTAAGGTCTCGGTTATTGTTTTTATGTAACAGGAATGAAGCACAACAAATGCTACATTAATGTAAGTCACAGTAGTGCCACACAGCTCCTCAGTAAAGCTGCTAAACCCAGAAAGGTCACATGTGAACACAAAAACTTCACTCAACCAAACCTCATTACAATAAGGAAAAATATGAGACTAAGTTCTCTTTAGAAACTGTGATGATGATGATGATGATGAGTTGTTCGCTTTAGAGAGGATGAGAACAGGATATTACAGGATGTTGATGTGCGACAGATTTTTAGTTTTTAAAAACTGAACAAATCTATAAAGAAAAAAACAAACAAACATTTAAAGTATTTCAAATTCCAGTTACTGCAAAGCTGAAAAGGTTTCTACTCCACAATCTGAAATGCACAAGTTTAACAAGCATCTGACTAAATTAGATGATTATATTCATGTTTACATGTGAGTGCTGTAGTAGTGACGTGTGGTTTCAGCACAGCTGCAAGAGGAGAGGTGGGGCAGAGTAGTTCATGGAGCTATGCACAGTGCAAGTGGCTCTGCACTGAGGAGAACTCACACACAGCATAACCTTTGACACCTGCACCTTTTTACATGATTATCTTTAGGAATAACACTTTGATGACAGAGTTGTTGAGATTTTTAGTGGTTTGAATACAAAAGATAAAGTATAAGAACCTTTTTTGCTCTCTGCAAATTTTGACAAACTGGATTATGAAAAGATCGAGTGAAATGAGACCAACAACAAAGAATGTTTTGATACTTTGGTGCTAAAATTTTTGTTTCTTTTGCCACATAAAATTACTTCACATACAGCAAAGCTGAGACAAATGTTCATGTGACGTCTAAATCATTCAGATCCAAGAAGTAAATGTATAATAACATACTCTGTACAGTGATGTTGACTGCACTGCTGAACTCTCCTGATCCAGACTCACACCAGTACACTGCAGTATCTGACTTTGATGTGTTGATGTTACATGTGGATCCAGTCATTCTCCTACAGTCAGAGAGTCGGCCGTCCTCAGAGAACTTCCTCACTCTCCACTCAGTGAAGTTTCCCTCACAGGTCAGTGAGACAGAGTCAGAGGTGAAGTGTTGCACTCTGTCAGGACTCACTGTGAGAGACGCTGCTGAATGAACATCTGGAAACAACATGCAGTGAAGAGACAAAGCTCACAGATGTTAGGATTCAAAATATCACAGTGAAAATTTTCATTTGTTCAAATCTTTTTTTTTTCTGAAGATGCAGTGTTTGCTGGGTCAGACTCTAATTCTTTATTTTGAAAACTTTATTATCTTCACTGCAGACTGTAGCTCCAGAATTAAGAGAGAAACCAAACCAAAAAACACATAAGATAAATATTAAACACAGACACACACACACACACAAAAAAACATGTAAACAGTTCATTTTCCTAAAAAAACACAGCTGTACCAACGTCTCAACAGTATTGGTACTAAATATTGTCACAGTTCTGGGTCATTTTGACCCAGCATTTTCTGTTTCTTATATTTTGGTGTTTTTCTGTATTATGATTTATGTTCTGATTCTTTAGTTGTGCTGTTTTGATTATTATTATTCTACATTTAGTTCAGTGTCAAGTCTGCGTCTTTGTAAATTGTTTCTTGTTTCCTGTTTTACTTTGAAGGTTCATGTCTGATGTCAGTTTGTTCAGTTTTACTCCCCCCCAAGAGGGAGACACAGCTAATCTCTCCCAGCTGTGTCTCCCTCCTGTTTCACATTCCCTGATTACTCCCCTGTGTATATAAGCCCTGTGTTTGCTTTTGCTCTCTGTTGTGTCGTTAATGTTTCCTACCCTCTTTAAGCTGTGTATTTGTGTTATACGCGTGTTTAGTTTCTCTGTTCAGAGTTTTGTTTTTGTGAGTTCATTTATGAGGAGTTTTTTACCCAGCAATAAAGCTGTGTTTTGAGAGTCTCTGAGAGTCCTGCATTTTGGGTCCTTTTTCCTTCCTGCCTGCCACACAGCCTATCATGACAAAATTGTTTTCTTGTTAAACCAACAATAACTTCATAATTCTATAAATGAGATTTGTTTATACAAATCTTGACAGCACTCAACTCTGGCTGGCACACCAGTAAACCAGGACTTACTGGTTTGACTACCATCTCTGACAAAGATTAATAAATATCGTTCTGCTATTTACACTGTCAAAAGCTTTCCATTTCTCATAAATGATTAAAGCTAATTTATAGATTTTGTCTGTGTAGATATGATCTAGCTTTGACCTTGTTTTGACCATGTTCGATTACAGAATCAAGAAGATTTGTGTTTCCACTCAGGACAAGAGGAAAGTGCATCTGCAGGCCTGGGTGTGTTCATTCGCTCTCCAACCTTTCACCTCACAAAGATCAGAACAAGGTCAGCATTTGCTCAGAATAGGTTAATTAGATAAGTATAATTCAGGTGATTTGATTATTATTTTGCAACCATCATTCTGCTTTTGCTTTCCTCTTGGTAAATTATTTTAATAAAATATCCAACAAAGAAAGTCTAAAATGCGGGCATTCCTCCGTGTTGTGACAAAGTAAAGCTATAAATCAGCGTGTAAATCCTCTTTTGTATAAATATCACTTAGACGTTACTCCAACCATTTAAACATATCAGACCCTTAGTGACTTTAAAAACTAAGCCCTAAGTAAAACTCACTTAGTTAGCAAGTCCACTGATTTAGAGGAGCATGGCTGTTAACGGCTGTGGCTGGTAGGACTGGACCTACAAAGCTATTCATACTTCTGTTTTTTAGAGAAGGGTAGACACCCAAAGGGCTTCAGTTACAAAGAGAGCTGAGCTAGACTTCCTGTATTGGGGTGCTGATTCAGTAAGTCTACACTGCTTTATAGTGGAGTTAATAGACATACATAATATATCAGTATACGGTTTTCTCAAACTTTTCATATTATACTGGCTAAGGTTATAGGCATATAATTACCATGGCATACAGTTCAAAAAATTTGCTGTAATGTTTGTCATAATTTTGTGATATTGTCTGTTTCACAGATTCCTTCTACAGTGCATGAGATATTTTGCAGCAGCAGGACCAAAACTAAAAACCACTGAAGTACAGTGGTTCCTCGCTATAACGCGGTTCACCTTTTGTGGCCTCGCTGTTTCGCGGATTTTTTTTTTTTGTGTGTGTGCAATTTTCCATGGTTTTTTACAGTGCATTGTGTTCTGCATCCTGATTGGCTGTAGACCATTGTCAAGCAGTCTCGTGCCGTGTCTCCTGTACAGTACAGAATGCGTTCAGCTTGTCAAATTTACATAAATCTTGTATGTTTTCTCCCCAACAAACACAACAATGTCAACAAAACATTTTGCACCATCACAGGCAGGTGCCTATGGTTTCATTTTATAATACTGGACTTATTTTTTTACGAAGGTTTGAACTTTGAGAGTGTTTAACCCTTTAAAGCCGGTCGGAGCGGGCACGCTCCATTTTGCGTAACTATTTTTAAATCCCTGTAGAACCGGAACCACGTAAGCTAGCGCAATAATTTTTTTTGCATATGAAACCGGAGGAGTTGTACTTACATCTTATGCCATCAGCTTGTCCTAGGTCACGGTTTTCTTCCACATATAGCTTTGCAAAAACTGCATAAAAAGCACTTGCAGCAATAAAAACATAATATTCCAGAAACACGCTTTGCCGATCCGATCAGCTGTTCATAACACTTCCTACGTTGGAATAGACGTCAGCGCGAACTATTGCATGTCCACCATTACCTGCCCGAAACCGGAAGTGACGTCATTTCGTGGAAAATGTAGGGTTTTTTCACCTTCGGGGCCTTATAAGCCTATACTGGTGTTTTTAAAGTCATGTTTGACTTCATGCTTTTCTGAATAAATTCTGGGATGCTTACAACTCAAATTGCACTGCTGAAAATAGTTTATTTTTATGCATATGCTTTCTTTTTTTTGCAAATTTGCACTATAATATTTATTTTTGTTTTTCCTGCAGTACATAAAAATTGGGGTATCTCAGAAATAAAACTCTAAAGACACTCCAAATACATTTCCTGTTGTTGGAAACTTTTTTGTGCAACTTTTTTGTATTTACAGTTTTGAGGGATAAACCTCAAATTTCTCTAACTAGAAATATATGTAAAAAACAAAACAAAAACGATTTTCAATTTTTTTGCAGTTTATTCCACTTTTTTGCAATTTATGTAGTTACTATGGACTTAATGCATACATATTATTAACCTTTGGGCTATAACGGTTGTATTGATAGCAACTTGAAATGCACCCAAAAATGGCACTACAGCATGTAAAAATATAAAGATAAGCTCTGGTGGACTTGGTTCTATGGTAGGTCTTAAAGGGTTAAACAAGAGAGAAAAGTGTGAATATGTTCATGCCTGTCTGAGAAAAGTGTATAAAGTGTCTAGTGAAGAGTTTTACAGACTTAAAACATCTATAATAATTTTAAAAGATAAAGTTGGCCACTTCACAGATTTCACCTATGGCGGGTTATTTTTAGAACGTAACTACCGCAATAAACGAGGGACCAGAGTAAATGAACAATAGCAGCTGTTATTTATGACGTCTTCTTCTAGCGTCCATCTGTAGTCAGTGTTTTTCTTGTATTTGTCAGAGCTGTTAACCTGCCTGCTGACATCTTTGTTTCTTTATTAAATATATTTGACTTTTTTTATCTGAACTCCTACCTGAGCACTAAAAAAAAGAGTCTTAACTGTGTAAATCCTGTCTGTCCACTAAGTAAAAATAATCAGTACAAACAGTAACATGAGTTTAGAAATCAAAGTAAAAGTATCGAAAGACAAAACATTTAAAATCTCATAAATGTCTTTTGTTTTTCATGTTATCACATTAAATAAAAACTAAAAAGGAAAAAAGGAAACAAGGAAATTCAGTTTGGTTTGATCACAGAGAGAAAGGAAAATATTCACTTCAGTTCTTCTTTTGGGGAGTTTTAATGTACACAGACATCAATGGCATTGTCATGGAGATGAGATTTTAATGGTCTAAATCTTGGTGAATAAAAATGATGACCTAACATGAGCTTATTGAAAGGACAGAGAGAAACAAACTGACCTGCAGACCAGACAAACTTTGGTTGACTGTGATCAGTGTGATACTCTGGGTCTCCTCTTCCAGCTCTGCACACATATCCTGCTGTGTGTGTCTGTCCATGAATGATGTAGGAGTCCTGTGCAGTCCCACTGCCATCAGGTAGCAGCTCATAACTGGAGGATTTCTCTGATAGATCAGGAACAGCTTTATACCAGTAGAAGCTCCATCCTGCAGACGGATGTTCAACCTCACAGTTCAGAGTTACTGAGGCTCCAGGACTCAGCCATGATGGAGACACAGTGAGGACAGGACGGGGTTTATCTGTTCAACAAAGATTTTCTCTCAGTGAACATGTAGTACAGTCTCTGAACAGTGAGCTCAGTTTATACAAAGAATAATAATCTCAGTCTATATGAACAGAAACACATTTTACAAAGTGTTCAAACATCTTAAAGGAAATATGACTTACTGTCAGAAACTGTCAGTGTGACTGAATCACTCCACTCTGTTGTGTTATGCTGTGAACTTTTCATTCTGCCCTTACAGCGATAGTTTCCACTGTTGGATGATGAAGCAGATCTAATCCTGTATTCATTTTGATTTGGAGGTTTTATGGTGCTGTTTGTTTCCCACTCATAATCCCACTCAGTGTCTCCTCCATGGATCTCACATCTGACAGTGATCGTCTCTCCTCTGTATATCAACCAAAAATCCAGTTAAAACACATCACATCAAAGTTATAAACTGATTTGCTTGTTATTGACTAGAATAAGTATTTGATTACCTATGGACCAGTAAGAATTCCAGCGCCTCCAGACAGATGTGGCATATAGCTCATTATGAGTGTAAAGGTCCACAGAATCATTTTTTTGTTCCAATTTTTTGCAGTCCTGTCTTAAGTTTGCCAGTGAACATCTTAATGATTCAGAGAAGGATTGGGGGAATGTGCAGTTTTCCAGTCAAACTGAAATCATATCTTTCATATCAACTAGACACGCTGTGTTTGGATATAAAGAAATCCTGAGTGTGACCCAAAGAACAACACGTCAAGCAGACAGGTGGAAACATTATGCTTTGGGTACAGGACAACTTTGCTGCACCAACGGTCCAGGTCATATACTGTACACAAACCCTTCATCTAGCCAGAACACTGAAGTCGTGGACAGGTCTTGCTGAATCACACTGACCCAAAACATACCACCAATTCAACAAAGGAGTGGCTAAAGTAGAAGCACATTAAGGTCATGGGGTGGCCTAGCCAGGCTCCAGACTTCAGTCCTACAGAAATCCTGAGGAGGGAACTGAAGCTTCAAGTTCCCAAGCAGCAGCCAAGAAACCCAAAGGATTTAACAAACAAACCCAAACAGTCCTGACCCGCGACAATATGAAACAGGAAAGTACCGCCGTGTAATCCATTTATTTCACCAAAGTAACTGTATTCTAAATACCACCTTTTTAAACGGTAACTGTAACGGAATACAGTTACTCATATTTTGTATTCTAAATACGTAACGGCGGTACATGTATTCCGTTACTCCCCAACACTGTGTGTGTCACAATTAAATCTCTAAGATTATGTAAATATTTGAGCGGAGATGAGGCTAAACTAACGTTCAGACTCAAAAACTGAACTAATTTATTTTAAAGTGACAGTCTGATTGTAATCTGATTACTTTTCATGTTGAGATTTATTAACAGATTGAGGTTCGGTCATTAAATTAAACAGATATTAAAAACTGGTAAACAGATAAATATAAAAATCAATTCAGATACTTACATTCGGCATTTTCATAGATGACTGTACAGGGCGCTAAAAGTTGAATAAAATCTCATCAGACATTATACAGCTAATAAAATCAATTTTAAAAAAATTTAACTTTTTTTAAGACAATTTTTTAGATGAAACAATGATCACAACATTGGTGTGCTCCTATTTGCCAAACAGGCTCTAAACACAATAACTAAAACAACTGTAACACATTTTTCTTAAACAATCACAAAATATCACAAGTCTGCTTTGTTCCAGCTCTCTCTCAGGTTAAAGCAGTGACACTGTAATTCTCACAAATCAGAAACATTTTCATTAATCGGTGCCATTCAAACAATTCTGTTATGTGCAGGCTGTGTGCAGGCAGGAATAGGACCCAAAGTGCAGACAGTCGGAGACAAAAGGTGAACTTAAATACAGCTTTAATGCTGAACTCCAAAAAGTAACAAAACTGAGACTCCCAGGGTAAACTTATACAGACAGAACACACAGCTAGATAAGGGTAGATCGCGACACCGACAAACTGAAACACAGGGCTTAAATACATAGAGGGAGCAACCAGGGAATGGGCAACAGGAGGGAAACACAGCTGGGGCAAATCAGGCCTAACGAGACAAAGGAAGCAAAACCAGACGCATTTACATGAGACACGGACTTTCCAAGTAAAACAGGAAACATAACACAGACTGAGTTTACAGACACAGACTCACAGGCAGGCACTACAGAGGGAACAGAGATGTGGGACCAGGGCAGGCACAGACACTGACTGGAGACTGGACACGGGGATATAGCAACTAAGGATTACACAGAGACATAAACCATAAGACAGAACTCTAACAAAGAAACCAAAGACTAGAAATGATAAATAATATAATAAACTCAAAACCCTGGGTCAACGACCCAGGCATCCTAACTAATTCTTACAGAAAAAGCCCATCATGCAGACCAAAGGGTACCACATCGTCACATCCAGCCTGCTGCACTCTGATCCACAGATAATCAAACAGTTTTACATTACATGAAAAGAGAAGTTGTGTTTAACATAGATACAACAAGAGTTTTTTTTAACAGGTTTCCTCTTCTGATTGGTCTCTCTGTGCTTTGTTACTAAACAGTTTCACCCCGGTTCTTTTTTTATTCCTCGGGCATCCAGAGACGGCACCGGACTCAGTAGTCATTTCACAAAACCTTTATTCATCTTCATTCATCTTCAGTTAAGCATGCATCTGCTAGAAGGGCAGACGTGCAAGGCCGGTGTCCCTCTGCAAATCTTCTACTCCTTTGTTTGTTACAGTCAGCTTTATAGAAGCGACCCCATCATAAAACCCCCATGATGTGCTGCAAACTCTGTGTTTGTGTGTGTATGCGCAAGCACGTGAGTGCCTGTATGTGCGCGTAACTGTGTGTATGTGTGAGTGCACGTGAGTGAGTGTGCATGTAGGTGTGGGTGCGTCGTAACAGTCAAAGCACTGTGTGTGTGTCTCTGTGTATGTGACTTCCTGCGGGTCATAAAATCTCCTCACTCAATCTACACCAAATTCCTCTACACAACATAGAAAACAGAGTTAACATATTACAAACACTGAGACCCCGACTCTGCATCCACTGGGCCATTGGCCTCTTGTTGTCTTACATTTACATTTACATTTAAGGTGGAGAGTCTCCTGCAAACCTACTTCTAAGTTATAAAAATTAGGAACTTTTATTAAAGGTACAAGCATCAGCATCAGCAACCCCCAACTGTAGCTTCCTGTCTCCTTTTATGACACCAGACCCCCAGTGTCAATAAATTCCTTTCCCTGTCCACAATTACACACACTCTCAGGCCTACAGCTAAGCCAAACTAAAACACACAGACAAATCCTTCCTTATTCCTCTGATCTAAACAAATTTAACACATCACATTATAATAATTGTTTTTTTGTACTCACAAACCCCTCTTTTGATCTGCCCCATGGCAGATCAACAATACTCTAAATCTGTTACTAAAATGTGTTCATATAAGCTTTCCCCATTTCCCAAAAGTAGCATCATGGCGTCTGCGTTTGATTTGCTCCACCGTGACCTGTGATGTCAGAATCGCTGGAGTGATTTGATGTCTGTCCTTCTATCTTCCGAGTCGGGTGATTTTCTGCTCCTCTTCTTTCTTCAACTTCCGGGGTGGACTACCCTTCAGTCATTGCATGGATCAGGGATCTATTCTGTCCCTGGGCTGGGATCCATGTAGGGGGTCTCAACCAAGTTCCCCTTTTTTTGCCAAGAGCCTTTCCGACCTCCTAGGCTCTTCCGCCACCGCACACTGGCTCCCATGTTGCCAGGTCTCGCCTTTCCTTTCAGCTGTACTGGGTGTGAGATCCTCTCCACCTCCTTGAATTCTCTGGCCCAGCTTGGGCCTGACCTCTTCTTCTTGAGCCCTTTCCGACAGACCCAATTCGCCTCTGGCACTGCATGCTCCTGGTGTCCATACTGCTTACAGAACCATAACTCCATCGCTCCACCTGTAACTGAAAAATGAATCTCCCCAGAAAACCCTCTTTTGGCACATGGACCTCACCATGTGTCAACTCCACACAATTAGAGATGCACAAGGAAGTTGCACCATCTCTCAAAAATTCCCAGGGCTTCTCCCTTGGACTAACTCTACTCCCAGCCTGTAACCATGTCATAAGAAAACATTAGCCAGTGGTTAAATGTTAAGCTTGTTCAACTCCCAGCTCAACCTGGAGCCTGTAGCCTAGAAGACAAATCTGTAAGTTAAATCAAACCTCACATTTACATCCAACTGTAGACAAGTATCATGTGCAGGTTTTCTCCAATCATTAAACCACAATTGTTGCCATAATTTGCCCCAAATCATGAATCTTCCCAATTTATTCCACATTGTAATCAGTGACTTTCCTTAAGCAATGTCACTCCACTCATTTATCACTATGAGCTCAGTAGTGGTCAGCTAATGAACCCAATATTAAACTATTCCATAAACACTGCATCTCTTATTTGTTTTCTCATGTCACTTGTCTGTTTTCTGCTGAATCCTCTACATGCACTCTTAGAAAAAAACAAACATTAGCAACACACGTGGACAATCCTGGTGGTCAGGCGCAGGTCGACAGATTCCAGAGGTGCTGTAAAAGGTCATAAAGTTAACCCTGCTGTAAAAGGAATGACACTGGTTTCAACACAGGATGTGTCTCACACTATATTCACATTTTCCCAAGAACACAGTGTAATCGCATAATCAACATATAGTCTGTAAACACAGTTTCCTTGACTCACAAACCCAGTAATCCTGCGAAGAAACATTAACCAGTTGTGTCCTGCTAGAAATCACATGATCAAACACATGATTAGCCCTCTGCTGTAGAAAAGAATGTAAATGTTAGCGCTGCGCAGGTGTATACACACTTTCCCACAGTGAACTCTGTGAGCAACACAAGCCCATGAATAACACACTGCTGGTAAATTCACAGACACAGAAAGTGGCATTTAAAAGGTAAATCGGTACAGCCAAAGCTCATGCAACCTAGGTTGCTGCTGTCATCTTTCTGCTCCTGTAAAAAGAAACACACATAGATTCATCCACCCTTTGTCATGTCCAGGTGGAGGTTAACCTTAAGTAGTGGTCAAGTCAGTCAAGTCTTGTCAGCTTTCACCAGTCCAGTCAGTTCCCCATTTTTATTTCACTCATTGTTCACTCATTCATTCATTAATTCTTTCATTCATTCATTCTTTCTTTGCTGATAGTGGAATCGATCGTCGCATTTCGTTTCCACCCTCAGCTAAATGACGTCATTTCAAAAGGAAAAAGAAGAATTTTAGATCGGATTACCTCACTGAATCCTTTTTGGGCAGGGACTCTCATTTTCTAATTGTCCCAAATAAGTGGCTTTCTCCAGAGCCCATTGTAATTTTGGAAAAACTCACTTGCAACAGTTTTCTCAACGTGGCGTATAGCGCTTTTAATTCCCATCATGCAGATCTGCTTAAAGAAAAGAGATTCCCAAACAAAACTCCCAAACAAAACTCCCAGTGCACCGTTCAAAAACAAAAAATAAAATAAAATAAATCAAAATGAACATGAAAAATAAAAATACAGAAGCCCAGTCTTAGGACTTGTCCCAGAATATTCTTCCTCTAATAGGTGAAAACACACCAAATCTAAAACTTGGTGAATAAGAAAAATGCCTCAGCCAATTAAATCCCCAAAACTTTCATCAACCAACCAACACGCTTCACACAAACGCAATATTCTTTGAAATGATCAGTTTCTTCTTTTGTCCCCAGGTGTGTGCCATGGTAAAACCTTCCCCATACATTAGAAACAAAAAACAAAACTAAAAATCTGCTAGTTTCACTCATTTAAACCCTCGCTGCAAGATTCTGTTCACCCCTGCAATCATTCAATCATATTCGCCAAAATAATACTAATTCAGTCGTCTATGTATCACTTCTCAACCCACTCAATGAACCAGACAGGATGATGGTAACAGTATTGCCTACTTAAAATTGTGTTTAATCCTCATGAGCTCCATTACATATGTGTGTGCGTTAGTAGGGTTAATGCATTTTCCATTTCTGTGTGTCCTTTTATGTACCTTCCCCCTTTTTTCTGAAACAAAACTCCGTTCACTCAAAATTTTGTTTCAGAAACATCTAAATGAAAATCTTTGTCATAGTCAGGCACAGCTAAACCCCAAATGCTTGCAGGTTACCATAGGCAACCACGCTGTGTATTATTAACCCCTTCTACAAGTACCCTCTTTGGATGTGTGCCACTTTCTGTATGATTGTGTGCTACCTCTAGTACATATCATGTGCATGCGTGGTGTTGCCTTTCTGTTTTCTCTAACAGTACTCTTGCATACCTCAGTGCTTGTCTTCCTCCCCCTTTTGTGGTGGTCTGGACACTGTCAATCCTCCACTTCAAGGCAGTCGTTTGTCTCCCCGGATTCCTTAACCCAATTTGTTTCCCCACACTGAAACAGCATTCATCTGTCCTCACCTGCTCCTTTCTCTCCATTCTCCTCTCCCACTTTGCAGTCCAATGGCAGTTCTTCATTTCAGCTTTGTCCCGTGTATTCTCCCACTGTCTCTTTCATTGCCATCTTGCTCCAAACATGGCAAATGTCAAACTCAGACAGAAGTGAGTCTCCTCAGAAGTCATTCACACACAGTGAAGTTGCAGCTTGCTGGAAACGCATCTCCATTCATCCAATCAAGATGATGGATCTTCTCTTTCTGATGTCGTTTGCCCATAGCGCTGCTGGACCTCTCTGCTCAGGACTCTGGTATTGTCTCTTGGACTGCTGTCCACTGTTGATGTTCATGCTCGTGCTTCTGGAACTGCACTCTGTGTCTTCAGGGAGAGATTAGCTTCCTTGGAGCTCACTTTTTCAGGATGAGGATGGGAAGCTGCAAAACAATTCAGCCAAAATTCGGTCTGGATGTTTCTAATGATCTTAACCTATAATTTTCTTCCGACTGCTGGCGTGGAGAATTGATCCAGGTCTGTTCCCCACCTGTAATCGACAGACTGAGAGACTTTCATTATTCACTGTAACTGCAGATATTTTAATCACTCCTAAAGCAACACATCTCTGCTTATTTTGTTTTGAACTCTACTGACTTTAAACCCCAAAAATGAAATTTTTACTTGTTCTTAACCACAAACACAAAAAATCTTCTTGATGTTGTTATTAATTATTTTCATCCACATCACTCCAAATTATGTTTTCTTTTGTGTCCAGCAGGGGAAGAAGGTGACCTGTAGTGTCACTGCTTCCCCCAGTTGGAGACAATTTCCCACTCACACTTCCACACTTTTTATTTTCTTTTTTTTCATTATTTTCTTTTTTTTTTACCCCATTGTTTTACACCCACACATTAACCTGTTAACTCATTCCTCCAACCTCATTTTCCTTTCTCCCCAACAACTCTCATGCAGTCCAATCAAATTCTCCATTCATCCTTGAATACTTGAGCACCTTTAAATGTCACTGTTAATTTTATCAATTTATTTATCATTACCTTAACACTAATCCACTGTTTAGTTTTCCTTCTTTATTTTAGTTCACTTTCTCCTACTTGATCACTTTGATTTCTTTACTTTTATTATTTCACCAACAATCAACTAATCTGCTTTGTCTCCCCTTTTGTCATCAAGGAATTCACACACACACACTCACAGGCTGGTCACTCACCCCCACCTTTCTTTCTCTCTCACATACACACACATCTCCTTCGTTCCACCTGTGAACCAGCTCCTCGAGGCTGGCTCTCACACACCTCATACTTCTCGCAGTCCCATTCAAACTTTCTGCGAGACACTTCCTCCTCTGCTGATTCAGGACAACGCCCTGATCAGCACAAAGAGCGGGTGCCGTTCGCTCTTGTACACCTCAACCAAACTAGGACAACTAGGCTCACGATCTTCAGATCGCGCCACATTTGCCTCACGAATTATTCAAACTGCGCCACGGACTCGATACCGCGGCTTTTCTTCCTCAAAAAATAAAACCAAATTCAACCCCCCAATTGACTTCACATTTTGCAACAATTCATGACACGGCCTCCTGCCGCAATTTCTACACACCACAAACACACACTTTTAGACACAAATTCTTTTTGTTACTTTAATTGACTCCCGTACTTCAGACGAGACACAGACTCTAACTGCGCTTTCACACACACTACACAGTCTACACACGCTGCAGTCAGTGGGCTAAGCAAAGCAGTTGTACTCTCACTAACGAAACAACTTGCCCCCACTCTCATGCAGGCTATCAACCATGACTAGGATCCAACACCTAGCTTTAGTTATTTAAGGTGTCCCCGGTGCCTAGGTCACCAACCTGGTCCTCCTGTCCCACAGGTCTCCCCCCCGTGTCCAAGAGGGAGTGGGGCTGCCAAGCCCGGAACATACACAGCCCTCAGCCGGTGACGAGGCCTTAAACCCCGCTTTCTAACTAAATAGTAACAGACGTTTCCTGCTTCAACGCACGGGGGCGGATCACAACACCGCCACTTTTTCCTAATATCTAAGACGAATCACACACCGTCGCGGATGAAACACCACTTACAAATCCGTAACAAACGTCTCCTGCTTTAACGCACTGAGACTGATTTTCTTACAGCACGCTAAACATCAACCTGAAGTTCTTAACAAAAGTCTCTTGCTTTAGTCGTACTGGGACGGGCCCTAGCCGCCTCTTTATTCTACTGAGTGAATTTACACTGTGATACGTTCAACTTAGCAAACAGATAATTTAGGCTTTATCCAATATGCACGGTTCAAAAATAAACAGGTCGTGCTTACCTTTTAATCATGTGAGTTAGCTCTCTGTTTGCCTCGTTTCACGATCTCAGCTCTGCCAATTCATCCTCTCTGGGCCTCGAGCGAATCCCGGGTTTTCGGCACCAAAACTGTTACGAAACAGTTTCACCCCGATTCTTTTTTATTCCTCAGGCATCCAGAGACGGCACCGGACTCAGTAGTCATTTCACAAAACCTTTATTCATCTTCATTCATCTTCAGTTAAGCATTTCTTAGGGTGGCATGAGGGTGGCAAAGAAATCAAATGGGGTGGCAAAATCAAAAGCTTTTTTTCCCCCAAACACATATGCAGGTGGTTACATATGGTTAAAATATTCAAATGCAGTAAGTATACACGTTTTTCATATAACTATAGTCTATAACTTAATTATTGTCTGTAGCCCACATAATTACACACTTTAGTTACATAAAACATGTGAGTTTTGATGTTATGTACTGTATAGCCTGTATAATAAATAAATATGTAGCCCAATAAGTATAAAATCCAGAAAGCTACACAACATGGGGCGGTTGCTTTACAAACACAAGTCTAACGTAAGTTTCACTTTTTTTTTGTTAGAAAACAATCACATTGTTACATGCTTAAATTACACAAAATGTCAGAAATCTGCACTGTCATGAACAAAAATTTAAACCAAATTTTTCATGATTTGTTGGATTAACCCACTGAGGTCTGAAATACAACCGGCCATTTGTGACTCCTTTTGAGTTTACGTTTGTATTTCACCCTCAGATTGTTTCATTTTATTTTTTCCCCTTGCCTTGTTTGGTATCATTCTTTTCAGCTCAACTGAATTTAGTTGTTTTTTTCACTGACATACTGCATTAGTACTACTATTAATAGTACTATTACTGATCTGAAATCACACAAAGAACTTAAAATCCTAGTAGTATTTTTTTACTGTAAAAAAACCCCCACAGATATGTTGAGTAAATTTTTATAACTTGAAATGCAAATATAAATTGTACATTTTGTAAACATATACAACTATTTATCTAAAAATGCAGCCAATACACCTGCCGTTTTTTGTTTTTTTTTTCATTTTGTACAACCAGGGCTCTAGAGTGCGACCAATTTGGTCGCAAATGCGACCAAATTTTTCAGTGGTGCGACTAAAAAAAATAATTGGTCGCATATTTGGTGCGACCAAATATTTTCGGGTAAAAAAAAAAAAAATCTCTGCAACTCTCCGTGTGGTCAACAACAGACACACATATGACCCTATCGTGGACTAAACCAATCAGAGATGGTCAGGGGCTGGACCTCTCTGATTGGCTGTGGTCCAGTTGAAAGTACAGGTGGAAGAGAGAGGTGAGTAGCTTGAATAAAGCGATATCAATTCATTAACGGATTCCACACAAAGACATAAACACAGAGCGGACCCAACGCATCAGAATCAGCTTTGTCTTTCTCGGCTTTCTCACCCCACGGCCCGAACACGGACACGCTGTCGGAGCTTAGCGATTCTGATGCGTCGGGTCCGCGCTGTATTACCGTCTTTTTTGCGCTGATTCTGAGCTGCAGGTTTTGTCTCTCCAACCAAAATTCGCCGAGCCAGCAGCCAAAGAAGCAGCAAACTACGCTTCACATTTGATCAATGTCGTCATGAATTCCCTCTGACTTTTGCTGTTTTGCTTCCACCACGATAAAAATCACACTTCATGCACAGCTCCCTCTCTCTCTCTCTGTACTTCAAGAACAGTTTCCCGTCTCATATCTCTGTTTTCTGCATTATTCATTTGCTTATTACCCACCAGTCTACCGTTGTTTACAGCGCTGTCGGCCGCTGTCTTTTTCTTTTCTTTTTCTTTTTTCACTTAAATGACCTCGGACAAGAAAGCCTAATTTCTGCTGTTCAATACTGAAGAAATTTAAACTTCTTAAAATTATGCAAAATTGCAGAATATTTTTAAGGTTATCTGCTATAAAAAACCAGACCAGGAAAATCTCCTTCATGTTTTTCTGTGTTTTATTCTCAGTTACTTTGACACAAAGGCATCTGCTGTGATGTTCACAATTCGGATGAAGTCTCACATGTATCAGTACTGATAAATGATCAGAATTATAATATTTATGACTGTCTGAGGCTAAATTGAATCGAATCAGGACTTTGAGAACCGGAATCGAATGAATTATAGAAATCAGTGATGATGCCCAGCCCTAGTGAGCAGCCTAGGCCCGACAGATGTGGATGTAGCTGTGGGTAATAAGAAAAGATGAAAAGAACTATTGATAACTTTTGTGTTAAGTTAAGGCCTGATCCGTCTGAAATTCATAGCCAGCTCTGACACAGTGCCATCAATCTTTGAATGCTGAAAAAGAACAGTGTATCCAGAAAACACATATGCTGCAATAAATGCACTGCCCAAGTGTCCCCTCTCACCACTGCCTTTCAGCAGCAGGCAGCAGCAAACAGGTCGTCACGCCAAGATGATGATTAAGTTTAACATTTTCTACAATATTGACAAAGCACTTTAAGCACAAGGTTGTTAGTTAATAATTTAGAAATGAATATTGTCTGTATGGACTTCCCCCCAAAGAAAGTGCACATGTAAAACTGCGGTGTTAAGCGATGCGGTTGAAAAGTTTGAGTGCGCCTAACTTTTGTGCCGGTGCGCCTAACTTTTTAAAGTTAGGCGCACCGGTGCGCCCATGGCAAAAAGTTAGTCTAGAGCCCTGACAACCATTTAAAAATATTACTAAAACTAAAATGAGAGAACAATCAGGTGTCGCAATAAGATGCCCCACAAATGATGTGTGCCAGTAAAACAAAAAAGTTTGTCCACCAAAAGACAGAGGAGAACAGCACAGGGATAAACCTGCAGGCCTGACAACAGCAGGTGTATCACTCCGCTGGTTTTCTACTTAGTGACAGTGTTTACGTTGCAAATGTGCCTTAGTGACATTCATTAGTGCCCTCACTGACACACAAAACAAAACGACTACACAACAGAACAGCTACACAATACAACACAACACACTAAGTATACACTCCACACTAAACGTCACAAATCTCTCACATCTAAAAACTCTCTCTCTCACACACACACACTCGCTCGCTCGGTCTCGCTGCCGTTACCGTCACTCCCAAAACTCTCCCCTCTTCCTAAACAACCAAATCCCACATGTTGACTTTTTTTTTAATTGGTCGACATGGTACATTTTTCCACCGATAGGAAAGAGGTGGCTTTTTTCCCCCCTTTCTTTACTGTTTTCGCGCTGTCCTTAGAAAACGCTTAAAACACACACACACAAAAACGTGACGACAGTATTTAGAAAAAAGCGTGGCTTATATATATTATCATAACTCTGGATTTACTGGCCTGTAATTAAAATTTAAAAACTTTGAAGTCCGAACTTTCAATGTGGCTTGAAATAGAGACTCAGCGTGGCTGCAGCTTGTTGCTATGTCAGCTTACATCAGTCATGTGATTTGGAGGTGCAGCATGTCCGTGGACCACGGAGGGTTAATAACACTCACCTTCCTTCCATTTCTAGAGTGTAACATCCAACCACCTGTGTGAAATCCGAAATTCCCATGGTGTTGTTCAAAATGTGCTCTGGCACAATCATAAGCATGGCTTGCTACTGAAAACAAGAAAAAAGCCGGTCCTGCTATGGGCTGAACCATTTGTTAATGGTGGGGGGGGGGGGGGGGGGGGGGGGACTCTATCCAATATATTCAGTTTTAGCATTTATATTCACTGTTGACTGTAACTACGCTCAAACTGTTAATGCTATCTTATTTTAATAAACAACACTGTCATATGCAAAACTGGGGTGGCACTTGGGGTGGCAAGGGATCATTTTAGGGTTAGGGGTTCTAGATCTGCCCCGGCATCTTCTAGAAGGGGAGACGTGCAAGGCCGGTGTCCCTCTGCAAATCTTCCACTCCTTTGTTTGTTACAGTCAGCTTTATAGAAGCAACCCCATCACAAAACCCCCATGGTGTGCTGCAAACTCTGTGTTTGTGTGTGTATGCGCAAGCACGTGAGTGCCTGTATCAATGTTCCCTCTAATTTTTAATGTGTCTGAGCGAACACACAAACTCCCTGAGCGATCCCTTGGACCACTGTGAGCGACATCATACGTGTGCACTGTGGTCACGCCACCATCTAATCCATCCAAGTTACATGGTTTATTAAAATAATCAAATTACAGCATTTACATTTATGTTAAACTACTTTTAATTAACTGCTTTAGCCCACTTACCATGAAAATGTAAAAGAAATCTAGTCATTGACCTGTGCAGTATGTTAACACTATTGGAAGTAAAAATAACTTGAACTTTTTAACTTCATATATATATATATATATATATATATATATATATATATATATATATTAGGAGTGCAACAATACTCGTATTGATACTGAACCGTTCGATACAGTGCTTTCGGTTCGGTACACATATGTATCGAACAATACAAATTTTTAAATTTATTTTATCAACTTTTCTTCTGACGATGCTGTCTGTGTTGAGCGCTCAGTGGATCTGCGTTCCACTACTCCGCCTAGGCTGCACTGTCGAGTGCAGAGCGCAGCGCAAGCTAGCAAGACAGAAGCTAAGCTCATTGCAACATGGCAACTGCCTCAACTCTAGCTGAAATTGAACCTCTCCCACCCTCATTCAGATCTGGCATTTGGAACTATTTTGGTTTTCATGTGAAGCATGACCCTGATGGTAAGTGCGTCATGGACAAAAGTAAAACAGTATGTCGGATGTGCCACGCAATGCTCAATTACATTGGTGGGAACTAGGAACTAGTGCGTTAGCGCAGTTAGCTTGTTAACGTGTTGACGCCGTCCAGACCCACGCACGGGGCTATCCGCGGTAACTCGTTAATGGAGATTTGACGCGTTATGCCGTTAATGTCATTTTAACGAGATTAACACTGACAGCACTAGTGGGAACATATAGTGGCCCCTAGAGACAAAGCACGTGCAAACTACAAAACACATGCAAACTCCAAATCACTTGCAAACTCCAAAACACTTGCAAACTTCAAAACACTTGCAAACTCCAAAACACATGCAAACTCCAAAACACATGCAAAATACAAAACACATGCAAAATACAAAACACATGCAAACTCCAAAACACATGCAAAATACAAAACACATGCAAACTCCAAAACACATGCAAACTCCAAAACACAACGGAAGTGCTCCAGGACGCTAGGGGCAGTGTTGAGCTTTTGTTACCTAGTAACTACACAAGCCAGGAAGTACCAATGACCGGATTTGGGCTGTCGGTAGCCTTAAAGGCCGCATTTTAAGGCCGATTACGTCACAGCGACACGACGAAGGCTGTCCCAATTCAAAGGCTGCTCGAAATGCTGCCCTCAAATGCGTCCTTAATTTCCCTGAATTTTAAGGATGGGTCGGTGTAGCCTTCATGGCCCAACATATCCCAGATTTCATAGCGCAGTGGTGGTGTGGATAATTTTCCCGAAAAAAACGACGGAAGCGGAGCCGCCGAAGAGTAAACTTTCAAAAGTAAGTACTGAATATTATGTCACTTATTTATGCGCAAATGTTTTTATAATGAAGAACATTAAAACATTACTGTTGGCCACATGTCGGGAAAGTTATGTGACATTAGCGATGTTTGTACTAACTTGGTTTTAAAGCCTTTACTTCAAAATATACACCGTTCAATAGTCGACCTTAATCTTACAGAGAATGTGATGATTTTATGGATAATTAAAGTCAGTCATATATCCACAAACACAACAATCTGAAAGTCAGTGATGCTGCTCGGTTTGCAGTCCTGAATATCACGGCACAAGCAGGATTCACTGCACTGTTAATGTTAGCTATGTTATATTGCTGCCTCTGTTCGGTGGTGTCGAGCCAAACGGACTTTAACGTGTGTTTGAACGAGCTGACGGTTCACTCGTTAAGCTGAAAGAAAGATGCTTTAATCACAGGAGTCACACATGTGTCCACTGTACCATCTGGGAACTCTTCTTGTTTAGCACTCGTAATAACACAAAAACTAAATCCTCCTTCTCTTGTGCTGTTTTGTAGCAGTGTATACACCTGAGACTGTCACCTGTCTGTCTGTCCTGCACTCTCTCTCTTTTTCTTTCTCTCTGATTGTGTAATAAAAGCATGAACATGTATTTATAAGTTACACTTGTGTTTGAATCCTGCAGCTTATCACACATTTGATTTCCATGTGTGACAACTGCAAGTGTCCAGAGTGAGGACAGACTGAGGGACCCACTGCTGCACATCATCTGTGAGGCTTTGCACCCCTGATGATCCACCAGGACAAACTCAGCAGTGTGTGAGGAAGAGGAGGAGGAAGAGCCAGCAGCAGCTGACAGATGGAGAGAATAGACAGACTGTTCCCTGTTTGTGAAGGACTGCTAGGAAAGTTTAACATAACTAATTGTCTGTCCTGAATCAGTCTTATTAGGTAATGTTCAAATAATGTTATCATTCCAGTGTATTCAGTGTGGGAGAAAGTACTCAGGGCCTTCAAGTTAAACACTATGAAAGGCAGCAACAAGTTTAATATTCAGAAACCTAAAGTATGTATCAGCAGCAGAATGGAGCTAAAAATAAATGTTTGTTTCAGTTCTATGAAGCTTTGAGTATTTTGGATTAGTAGTACTGCTGTGTGTGTTGCATCATATTGCTGTAATTGTTTATATGCTTTATATATTCTGAGGTAAGTTGATCTATAGTGTTACATCATATTCTATAAGGATGTTATGTGTTTGTTTACTTTCTGCCCAGTTTGACCCATTTAGCAGAAGTCAGCCTGTTTAAGGCTCTGATATCTATTCTGTATGACTTAAAGCAGTTATGACATGGTCTGATTTTCTCACCCAATAAAGGAATATTCAATATATCAGTCTACTCTTCATTCTATCAGAAACAGTTATCACAGCTCGTACATTTTCCTTTTACAAATATATGTAAGCAATGAGCCAAATTTAGTAATGCCAACATACTGAAGGAACAACATTTGTCTCTTATATATAATACATCTACATATACACTGTCAAAGATACTTGTCTTTGAGTGAAGATTTAAGGTGATAAGACATATAAATAACTGCAACTTGAATCTGTACTGAAGCTCAGTATTTGACACAGAGTTCATGTTCACTGCTGTAATAGCTAATAATGATTAATATAATAACTATAATATTGGCCATATTATATTTACATTACCAAAGTGATATGACTTTAGTCTCATGAATAACATTAGCTAAATGTTATTTACTAACTAATCTTAAATGACTGTTCAGTGCAGAAATGAAGCCCAACAATCATGTTTTACTGTCCTGTGGTCTCAGCCTCAGATACTTATCAAATCACACAAAGCTCTTGTAGAAACAAACAAACAAATGAACAAAATATGTTCGCCTTCATTTCTGTCAAACAAAGCTGTATGACACGTTTCCAGCGGTTAGTATCATGGTTGCTAGGCAACCTGGGAAGCGCGACAGAGACTAGACCGTCCCATACAGACAAACTTGCCGTTTATTTTGCAAATCGAGCTCAACACTGCCCCTAGCGTCCTGGAGCACTTCCGTTGTGATTTGGAGTTTGCATGTGTTTTGGAGTTTGCATGTGTTTTGGAGTTTGCATGTGTTTTGTATTTTGCATGTGTTTTGTATTTTGCATGTGTTTTGTATTTTGCAAGTGTTTTGGAGTTTGCATGTGTTTTGGATTTTGCAAGTGTTTTGGATTTTGCAAGTGTTTTGGAGTTTGCAAGTGTTTTGGAGTTTGCAAGTGTTTTGGAGTTTGCATGTGTTTTGGATTTTGCATGTTTTGGAGTTTGCATGTGTTTTGGATTTTGTACGTGTTTTGGATTTTGCATGTGTTTTGGAGTTTGCAAGTGTTTTGGATTTTGTAAGTGTTTTGGAGTTTGCATGTGTTTTGGATTTTGCAAGTGTTTTGGAGTTTGCATGTGTTTTGGAGTTTGCATGTGTTTTGGATTTTGTACGTGTTTTGTCTCTAGGGGCCACCGTAGGGAACACAACGAATATGATTGCACATTTACGCTGACATCATCCTAGTGCAAAAACAAGTGGAAGCAGACAAAAACAACAAGCACACATGCTACAAACTTTACCCGAGTCATTTAGACAGCCGTTAGCACATGATTCTCCTTATGGGGACCTGATATGTTTCATATGCTGCTGAGAATATACCCCAGAAGAAGCGTATAGTATAGCTTTTATTTTGGAAAGAGCCATTTCTCTGTAATAAACTCTCTTTTCCAAAGAAGAGTGATTTCTCGATCAGATAGATTTATTTATTTTTTATTATTTTGTTGTTTCAGCAACATTAAATTTAAAAACTGTACTTTTGAGTTAAAATATATATTTATAATTTTAATAAATGACAAATTAAAAGGGCATGAACATTTTTTGTATCGAAAAAATATCGAACCGTGACACCAAAGTATCGAACCGAACCATGAATTTTGTGTATTATTGCACCCCTAATATATATGTATATATATATATGTATATATATATATATATATATATATATATATATATATATATATATATGTATATATATATATATATATATGTATATATATATATATATATGTATATATATATATATATATATATATATAAAGCTCTGACTTGTATCATGAGTATGAGTATGTGGTCTGGTAGCTGCAAAGTTTTTTGCAGCTTTTTTTTTTTTTTTAATGCAGCCAAAGCGCTTTTAAACAAACATTTCAAACTATTTACAGAACAATCAGCTGTTCTGCATCAAATTTGATGCTTCACAAATTATTTGTGCCACTCCAAAAAATTATTTCTTTCCACTATGAGATAAAGGAGAACAACAGCCTGATACCTGCAGGCCTGACAACAGGAGATGTATCACTCCTGTAACACCTGTAACATTCAGCAGTCGCCTCATTGTTCTGACACACACAACAAAACTATTGACTACACTACACACTAACTACACAAGACTTGTGTTAAACGTCTCAAATCTCTCGCATCTCAAAACACTGCCGTCACTCCTAAAACTTCCCTCAGTTTCTTAACAACTAGATGCCACGTTGCCATATCATTTTTTGATTGGTCAACATGGTACTTTTTTTGACCAATAGGAAAGGGTGGGGTTTTTTTGGTGTTGTTTTTGCTCACAGGCAGAGAGTGCTTTCGAGCATTTTCCTTATAAAACGCTGTTTTTACCGTTTCTTCCCGCAGTAAATATAAACAACGATAGTATTCAGGAAGAACATTGCATATATTTTTATCATAACTCTGGTTTTACGTGGCCTATCAACACAATTTAAAAACTGGCATAAAGTCCACACTTTTTCCGTCAATTGTTCCGCCTGTCCTGCTCACATCTCCAATGGTTGTACACGTTGTCATTAACGTGGCTTCACTCCACATCAGCCACGCCACTTTGCTAGCTAAAACACCGGTGTCGGCACATAAGGACGCTGTCATAGCCTGTCAACGACGTTGATTAGCTGCGTATATACGAACGTGAATTGCATTATTGGCTGGACTATGGGATAAGGTGGCATCGTTCTAATCCCATACGGGAGCAGCCAGTCACTTACTGACTAACACTGCAAAACAGAATTGTTAAAGTTTTAATTTTAATTTCAGTTCAGGTTAGATTTTTTTTTTTGTGCGCAACGCAGATTTTCTGTGCGCAGAGACCATGCCAGCAGTGCGCAATTGCGCACGTGTGCAGCTTAGAGGGAACATTGCTGGTGATGCAAATCTGAAAGCTAGACCGTCCAAATTCACCAGCCGCTCACTTCCGACCTACCTGACCTTCTGAGGACTTGGCCCACGTAGGCCGCGAAGGCCGGTTCCTCAGGAGGATGTAGCCCATGGTTTTGGGCATGCCAAGTGTGTGTCTGTTGTTGACCACACGGAGACTTTCAGAGTTGTGGAGACTTTTTATTTTTTGCTACTGAACAGCTGGTTGCACCGGTGCGACCTAAGATTTTTTTTTAGTCGCACCATTGAGAAATTTGGTCACATTTGCGACCAAATTGGTCGCACTCTAGAGCACTGTTTTATTTGCACTCACATTGACTTTAAAACAGGGGTCTAGAGTGTGACCATCTGGAGCCCTGTTTTAACATCAACGTGAGTGCAAATAAACTCCACCTGTTACAATCTACTCCCTGGATGTCACCCTCTCCTTCTGAGGATAACTACTGTAGCACAACCCAGCATTAAACAGAACATTATTATTCTGTACGTAAACAGCCCTGTAAAACAAATATTTTTAAAATTAATTTACAGAAAAAGTTACGCGAATCAATATAAAAATGGCAAAGAATTGGTAACAGATGAGCTCAGTGGGCTATGCTGTAAAACATAATACATTGCAATGCTGAAAAAGGAAATGCACAGAGGACTGAAAGTAACTAATTAATACTGCAATTAAAATCAGGCAATAAATAAACACAAAAAGGTTTACATTTTAATATTTCCTTGTGAAATTTCTTGTCTGAAATCACTGACACTACACATTCAATGGTATATATTTTTTATTTTTACACAAAGAAATGCTAAAATAAAATGAAGAGGGTGATATACTACAAGACTGTATAAAAATGAATGCATGAAGAGCAACAAAAGACAAAAATACTCAGTGATAACATAAATATAATTCACGTTTAAGATATATCCTAGCTTTTTTGTAACCTCTAAAAAATGCCACACAAAATAAAGTCTGTAGTAAATTGTAAAATAAGAATTTTACATTAATAGAAGTAACTGCTAAAAAAAAAAAAAGTTTAAAAAAAAAGTAAAAAAGGGAGAGGAACAACACTGAAGCTACATTTTGAAAAAAGAACAGTGGAAAAATGAGCAGTATTATAACACTCTCTCTGCGATCTCCAATGTAATTTTGGTATCAATCATATTAATGAATGAACATTTTTATTTTGTTGACTTTTAAAAAGCTGACATTTTTTCCAAACTTATACTAATATTTCATTGACTTTCTAGCCATTTTAAGAAACCTGCTAATGCTCCTCTGTTCATTCATCTGATTATCTTTGGGTATTTTATCTTCCAACATTTTGTCTACCTCCCCCATATTCTCTTATATTTCTCTTATATATTTCCCTTTCTAGAATCTTCTGACCCTTTACTACCTTGACAATCTGTCTGGCTTTTGTGGTGTGCTGTCAGGGACATTAATCACTTCTTGTTTGCAAAAATAACCACATAAAGTCAATGATTGTCAATGATTTCCAGGTTAAAATTATGAACTATATTTCTTGTCAGTAGCATAACTTGATCTGCATTCTTATAAAGGGATGGGTTGCCAAAAACCATGTGCAAGGAAGAGGAAGCAGATTCCCATCCATTCGGCTCTCAAACACTTGCTCACTGGACAATAAACTGGACTACATCCGACTCCAGGGGTGGCTGTACCTCAGGTGGTAGAGCTGGTCACCTACTAACCGGAAGGTTTTTAGTTCGATCCCGCTCTGTATGTCAAATATGTCAAATATCCTAACCCCATGTTGCTCTCTGGAGCATTCATTGGAGTATGAATGCATGGGAACGTTAGATAGGAAGCACTTAGGAACAGTGTAGTAAAAAGTGCTTGTGTGAATGGGTGTAAAGCGCTTTGAGTGCTAAGATACAGTAGAAAACCGGTATATAAGAATCAGTCCATTTACCATCCAGCGGACTACACAGCGGGAATTTAGGGACTGCTGTGTCTTTGTTTTTACAGAAACATGGCTCAGTGACTTAGGCTATGGCTCTCACCCACCTGGACATTACAGACACGTATATACCAATGCTGTTCATAGATTTCAGTTCAGCATTTAACATAATCATTCCTCAGCACCTGATTAGTGTTACGTATCAACACTTCACCAAGTTCTTTTGATTGCTCATAGGTGGGAGACAACACACTGCTTAGTAGACCATTTCAACACTTTTATTACTTCTGGAAGGGAGATGCGTCCTGCATGACACGCTACCGCGAATCTCGAAATGGCGATGTGCGCTTAACAGTTTTATTACTGACTGTCCCATTTTAGTCTAAACAACAGTGTTACACAAGCATTTAGTAGTTACGTTGCATAGCGTTATTGTCTATTAGCTGCAAAACATCTTTTCTCAGCTCCAGCTGCAACCTTGCCTTACTCCCTTCTAGTAAATTTCCACTGGCAGATGGCTCCCTGTTATCAACTTCTGCAGACAAGCGTGGGCGAGAGTCTCCTACATTTCCACCACTAAAGGATACGTAGCCTAAGGCCTTTAATATTATCAGGGCCATGTCCATTCAATACTGTTCTGCACTCTATGGTTTATATGACACTTTAATTAATATAAAGCATAACATTAAGGCACTTCAGATAACTTCATTTTAACATTGGAAAACTGAGCCTGCTGGGCCTGAACATCTCCCCCTGCAACTGGATCCTGGACTTTCTGACGGGCAGACCTCAGTCAGTCTGGATTGGTAACAGCATCTCTGTGAAATGAATGGATCCTACAAAGCTTCAGGCGACAGTTTTGTGGTGTTTATTTGCACAATAGGTTTTTCCTTTTTTTCTGGTTCGGAAGGTCAGCTTTTCAGATGCTTCTCCACTCCACACTCAGCTGCTCTCTTGAGCACCTGCATCACTGAAAGGGGAGAGTTTGATTACTGAGTGGCAGAAGCTGCCCTGCCAGCCACTCTAGCACTGTCCCTTGAGCCCACTGCACCATGCCTCCACTGCTGCAGAGCCAGAGACCACACCGCTGCCACAGTCGCCAACACAACCACACTAAGCACTGGAGCCCCTCAGACATGCAGCAATGCACTGTTCGAAACACACGATCAAGTTCGCTGATGACACAACTGTGGTTTCATCAGCAAGAGTGATGAGTCAGCATAGAGAGAGGAGGTACAACAGCTAACGAACTTGTGTAGAGGCAACAACCTGTCTCTGA
This sequence comes from Pelmatolapia mariae, assembly GCF_036321145.2. Lineage (NCBI taxonomy): Eukaryota > Metazoa > Chordata > Actinopteri > Cichliformes > Cichlidae > Pelmatolapia > Pelmatolapia mariae. Next base: position 76,275,878 of record NC_086229.1, read on the forward strand.
ACGTGGACAAAAGACAAGAGATAAGAGGGACTATTGAGAGTGTCCTGAGCAGCTGCATCACTGTTTGGTATGGTAACTGCACTGTATTGGATCGCAATACCCTACAACTGATAGTGAGAGCAGCTGAGAAGATCACCGGAGCCTGTCCTCCCTCCACCACAGGCACCTGCTGCATCCGCAGAGCTACCAGCATTGTGGAGGACCCTCACACGCACTCTTCACTCTGCTGGTTTCTGGCAAGAGATACCGGAGCATTTGGGCTCTCACTGCCAGACTGCGAAACATTAGTCTTCATCCTCCAAGCCGTCAGACTCCTAAACACTCAGTGACACACACACACACACACACACACGCAGTGACTTTTCGGACAATTCTCAGTCTTTTTGCAAAACCCACTGTCATTGTTGCACTTTTTCTATTACACTGTTGTGTCTGCACTGTCTTGGGTCTGTATCTTTCTTTTCTGTCTGGTGTTAATACATAAATAAGTCACAAACAAAGAAGTCGATACTAGTCACAGTAAGTCAAGGACATCCTAAGTTTCACTTACTTGAACAGGTAAAATGAGAGACCAAGTATCCGTGCTCATTAAAATGATTTAAAACTGAGGAAGATGTTCCATACTCTGGCTTTTCCCTGTCTTTTCACCAAGCCCACTGCACTCCCCAGTAGGCAGACATGGTCCTCCAGGAAGTCTTAGCACTACATGGATGACTGACAGGTCCTCAATTCCATAGTCACAAAGCATGTTAGAGTCACTGTCCAGAAGCTTATCTGTAAAGATAAGTCGCAGATTCTCTGATGTACACACACACACACACACACACACACACACACACACACACACAAAGAGTAAATTACAGGTTCCCACTATCTTTGAGCTTCTCCCTAGAGTTAATCATTTATCAAACACAATACAAAATACAAAAACCTTTTGGACATACAGGGCCCTGTATAAAAATATTCAAAGTCACAGTAAAAGTTAATGATAAGTGAGTTCCATTAATTGCCCCAGATGTCTACTAATAACTGTGGGAAACAGGTGTCACCCTTGACTCGGATTTGAAACGCGAAAATGAAAATAATAAGACAGTATCTAATTTTAGAGATACTGCACAGATGAAAGAAAGAAGCCCAACTTGTTTTTTTAATTAGTCTTAAAAGACATATCATGACCAAACATGACTCCCAGGTTTTAGGGCCAAGTACAAAAACTTTAGTTTTGTCTCATTCAAAGACTACAAAATTACTGATGCCTTTATGTCTTTAAGCATGCCAATAGTTTGATCTGTGTCATCTGGTTTTATAGATAAGTGTAACTGGGTATTATCTACATGGCAATGAAAATCCATGCAGTATTTTATAATAATATTACTAAAGCGAACCATATAAAGTGTAAGAAGAACTGGTCCCACGAGAGAACATTGTGGAACTCCTAGACCAACTTTGGAGTTTTAAGAAGACTCCCATTTACATACACAAAGTGTAATTTATCTTTTAATAACAATACAATGTTTGTAGTAATATTATTGTTACGATTATCAGTATCAAACATTGGACTGATGACTTTTTTTAGTGTAGCAAATGTTTCCCAGGACAAAGAAAAGTATTCCAATCATTTCCTCTTATGAGTTATCTGCTTTAAAGCATACAGTTGCAAGTTATACCATGAATTCAAACCTCTCTGAATTGATTCTTTGTTTTTCAGTGGTGTCACAGTATCCAGCATAATAGGCAATGAGGATATAATGCTAGCAAAACTATAATCAAGCTTTGTGTGAGAGGCATTGTGTTGGCACTTGGCTTTGAAGAAAATAACAGTGAAGGAATGACTACCTAAAATTTAGTACTTTCTGACATATATCTAATATACTGACCATTCCATAATCCTTAGTAATTAATTACTTTAAAATTTAATGTTATGAGAAAATGGTCAGAAAAAAGGAGGGGTTTTTTTTAAACTGTTCAATGTTCAGTTTCTATGCTATGTTTCAAGACAAGATTAAGAGTGTTATTAAAACAGTCACTGGGCTCATTTACAATTTGTGAGAAGACAAATTAATCTAACAAAGAATTAAATTCACTAAAATCATCCACTATAATTTATAATTATCTGAACTGAGCACTAAATCAGATAATTATAAATTATAGTGGATGATTTTAGTGAATTTAATTCTAAAGACTAAAAAATTGCATAGAAACTCAGAACAAGGACCAGATGGGTGATAGATGACAACAAATAAAACGGATTGTTCCAGTTAGGGTGCACAAAGATAGGAGCAAGGCTTTCAAATGGATTATAACTCTGTCTACGTCTTTGATTGATTGAAAAGCTAGAATGAAAGATTGCTGCCACTCCTCCTCAGCCTGTGCTACGGGGATTCTGACAGTTAGCATGACTCAACATCTTGGTTGATTTACACTAACAAATTCATCCTTCTGTTACCAGGTTTTTGAAGGGCAGAATAAATGAATATGTTGGTTAAGTATTAAATCATTTACTAACATGGATTTAGAAGAGACATACCTAATGCTTAATAGTCCACAAATAACTGTTTTGCTGTTGTTGAAACTATTACATAATTCTTTCTTTATGAATTTTTAAATGATTTTATGCTGATACAGATAATTGGTTTATTCATAGGTTCTCTGGGAGCAAATACATCCTCTGTGGGGTTGGGGTTTTGGGGGAATACAGCCAGGTGACAATTCACTATTGTGAGTTCTAATCTTACCAAATTTACATTTATCTTCAGCCAGCAATGTCAAAATTGCTTCAGTGTCACCTGCTCTGTTTGCTTTTAACTATGTCTGCTAGAGTCTCTAGCTTTATCGTCAAAGTATACAGTTGCTAATAACCAGTCTTTTCCTCTGCAAGTGTGTCACTGAGTAGGGACAATTGATTGTAAATGCGAATTGGTTAGTGGTGTACCAAGGGCTTCTCTGTCAGAATATGCTACCTCATCATCATCATAAAGCTGGTCTGGTTTGCTGGATGCTTAGGAGGACCTTGTCATGATCCTGGGTATTTAACCCAACCCTTTATGTTTGTGAACTTCTTAGTTCAGTGTATCATTATTTATATTTAGCTTGACTCCTAGTTTGCTTACTGTTTTATTGTGCCCTTTGTGTTTTTCCTTTGTATTTATTCCTGTTTCTGGTGCTGTTTTTTGTATTCTTAGTTTTGTCTTAGATTGTGATATTAGTTACAGCGTGTTTTGTCAAGTTTCTGTTTGCTATGCTCTCCTTTTTTGTCATTTCCGGTTTTACTTTGGTAACCGTTGCCTGTGTGTTCAGCCTTGGTCATGGTCAACAGAGTTGCTTGTCCACACGTCAGCCCCCAAGTTTTGTCCCAAAAACAGAATAGTTTTTTGTTAGCCTAAAAACTCCCCACAAATTTTCAGAAGTTAAAAACATCTTTACCAGTTTAAATAAAGATATTTTTATTCTGATTTGTTTATATTCAGGAGGCAAATTCAGATGTTAAAATTCATCTAAACATGCCGCACATTCCGAATTTAGTTTAAATGCGGGATGATGAATTGTACCGAAGAAGTTTACTTATCAAGAATTTCCACGAAATGTGATGCTGTTTTCTAGCATGACAATATCAAATGACTGCAAGTTGTGTCAGTTTTCTTTTCCCATTGCTTTTACCTGGAGTAACTGGAAAAGTCTGGCTTATTTTGTCCTTCAGATGCTTCACGGTCATGCTCCTAAATTGCTCCTCAGTGTTCGCCAAGTCGATCGAATTCACAGTACCCATTATTCCAAAAATGTTGACACAGTAGAGCTTCCCCATTTTATTCTGTTTTTCTTCAAGCTTGCTTCTTCAGCTGCTAGTAAAAGTAATCTCTGGTACCTGAACATGAAGAAGAAAAAGACGATGATACCAATTACAGTTACCCAAGGACATCTTGAGTTTCAGCATCCCTGATGCCAAAAAATGCTTACACCATTTAACTGGCTGAGTCGGCTTAAAAGCAACAGAGAAAGGTTACTTAAAAGAGCTGACAAAGTACATAAAAATCTTTTTTTTTATAGAAATTGCTAAATTTTTTTTAGCACATCTTTCTTTACAGTGCTTTGGGAGTCTGTTACATTCTTTTGATTCTATGACTTTAACCTTTTTTTTTCTCAATTTCTCTGCTACATCAAGAGCAGTTGGATGAATAAAATTTGGTGAAATGAGACACCAAATATTACTGATTTATAACATAGAGAGACCTGTCCTACTTTGGATTTGTTCGTAGGTAGATGCCTACTCAAGATGCCTTAGCACTACTTGGATGACAAATGTGTTGGATTCCAAAGTCACAAAGCAGTTTGGAGTCTTAATTCACTACTGCATTTGTAAGAAAAACAAATCATCTTGAAACATACACACAAAGGAAAAACACAGTTTTACTGGTTATTATCTTTAACCATTTCCCTTTTGGACCTGCAGTTACAGGGCCCTGAATTTTTTTTTTTTTTTTTTTTTTTTTAAAAAGCACAGTCACAGTAAATGCACTGTAATAATTAATGATAACTCAGTTCCATTAATTGTTCTAGATGTCTACTAATAACCGTGGGACAAATGTTTACCCTTCACTCAAATATGAAACCTGGGCTGTGATAGCATTGAAGAGTGAGAAGTGTACTTTGGCTTAAAATCACACATATGATTTAATCAGATTGAATTCCCTTCTCTGTTGAATGTTTGAGGTTACACATCTTACATTATACAGTCAAAACAAAATTTCTCTGAATGCATCTTCTTGATTTTGGGGCATTACTCCAAAACTCTGCCCCTCTTCACACAGGAGACAAGCGAACATAAGAAGCTCATTGGGCAAGTAATTCTCTACCACTTGCATTTAACACAGGAAAGTGATCAGGAAGAACTTCATGGTGCAAATGTATACTGACCCAAAGCAAACTGCAAAAGCAACCCAAGTTTTTCAAGGCTAATAAATGGGATATTCTTAAATGTCAAAGTTAGTCACCTGATGTCAGCCCAACAGAGCAGCGTTTTAGTTACTGAAGACAAGACAATACACCAATAAGCAAGCAGCAAATGAAGGTGGATGCAGTAAAGGCCTGGATGAGCATCTCGTGGGAGGAAACACAGGATTTGCTGATGTCAATGGCTTCTAGACCTCAGGCATTTATTGACTGCAAAGGAAACATATACAACAATCCTTATATTTAAAAGTATGTTCGCAGGACAAATAACTTTTAATCATCTGAAACTGGACAGTATGCATAAAATTCTAAGTAGCGAAGGCAAATGTATTTATTTATTTGGTTGTTTTTGTTAAACTCCTTGAATTAAAGCTAAAACTCTGCACATCCACAGGTTGATTTTTATTTTAAACTTTTCGTGTAGTCAGGCAAAATTACAAAAGAATTTTGCCATTATCCAAGAACTGAAGGACCTTACTGTTTATTCACTGGAGTGAGAGACAATGAACGTTGCACTAATAAAGCCGTGATCTCATAGCATGGGCTTTTTCCCAACTTATTCCAAACTGATTTCTATAGTATGTGCTCTGTTGAAATGGTAGCTTTGTTGTGATCCGTAGGTGGATGATTGAAGTGATCACTTGAGCTTTGTGAAACAATTGGATCTGAGAGGTTTATGTTGTGTCTTTTCCAGATATGAACTCATTCCAGTTTAATCAGCTCTGTACATCAGGGGCTTTAAAGCTAAGCATAATAATTGTGCAGTTGTAACTGGAGCAATTCCTTTCTTTTTGCTTGGCACTTGACACTTAAAAAAAAATAGTCACAGTTATGACAAATAGTGTTGTCACAATGCGCATAAAATAAAAACGTTTCATACATTTTCCCCTAAACTTATAAGAGGATACCATTTTACTCTTTTGGTTTCTAAAAATTTGGACAGTGCTTTATTTGTTAACTGTGACATTAGATATGTGGAATAGCAATTTTTTCCCCTTACAAATTCCAATATAATATAATGAAATGCATCATCAGAATGTTGTTTAGCTATCTCACCTCAAGGCCACTACCACGTTTAGTGACAGGATTTGTTTTGTACATAGATATATACATTATCATTTGTAGAATAGACCTCAGCTGGTAATGGAATGAATGTTATCAAACTATAGAAGCGTGCAATTCTCTGTAAATGCAAACACACTTCTTCCTACACAAGTGTTGCATTATGATCTACAGGGGACTACAGATGCATGAAATCATTTTAGTGGCGATACACTCTCTAAGAGTGAAGTTACTGAACGCTTATTTTCCTCTTTGTAAGCGCTTCCTGTGTACTCTTCTCACAGCACCCAAAAAACAGTGTTATTTGTCCACCCCGGAAGACAACACGTTTTAATGTCAATAAGATCGCTGCTCGTTATTACAGGCTGGTCTTCTCACAACATGGCACATCCCGGAGGTGAATCTGTAAATAACGTCTCCGAGTGTTTTGACTGAGAAAATAACGACGCTGTTAGAGCGAGGTTTTCAGGAAACTTTGCCTCTTAAACATATTTTTTGTAAAAAAAAAAAAAAAAAAAAAATCTGTTCCCGTTTTAACACTGACATTTTTATTTTGATATGTTTATTTGTTAGCACGCATGTTAAAAAATGATCTGAACAGGGCGCGCAATTTACTTTCACTTTGATTCGTAATTTTGCTGTGTAATTTGCTGCTTCTAATGATAATATATATATATTAGTATTTATTAAATACTTTTGCCCATGAAGAAATGTGAAGAAATCAGATGCTGTTTCTTAGTTTGAGAATATCAAATGACTAAAAGTTGTGGCACTTTTCTTTTGTAGGTGCTTTTACCTGAGGCTGCTCGGATATCCGGAAAACTGAATTATTTTGTTCTTCACGGTCATGCCCTTAAATTACTCCTCGGTGTTGCACAGGGAATTGACTTCATCTCACTAGTCACTCGAAAAACTTTGACCTTAATCTCCCCCGTTTTCTGTGAGGCTTTAATGCCCCTTCGTTTCCCTTTCTGCCGTAACAATGGTAACAACCAGAGCAGAGTTTTAGCGCTTTTGTTTACGTAACCGATTGTATCGGCTATGCGCGCGCCAACATGCACGCGCACGTTTGAGTCGTAATTTGTTCCCAATACTATTTTACCAACACGTTCTCACTCCCAACTCGTCAAATGTGTGACGCATGGTCAGGCTCCCTCTGCTTCACTTATCGACGCGCAGGGTACCCCCCTCGCGTCGAGAATTGACGTGCAGGGTCCTCCTATTGAATACTATAGAGCTCCCTAATCGTTGTTTATTGACGACAAGAGATTGCCGCGGAAGAGCCTGTTGTCCGTATATTTATACATTTCCGAAATCACATTGTAGTGACGTGTACTAAACACAATATATTATATATTGTAAACAACTACCTGAGAAACAGCAGATACAGCAGCTAAATTAATTATAGGCCATTACTTTTGTATCGTTTATTGCATTTATGGAGGGAGTGGTGCATGCTGGGTAATGGCACAGCTAGCGACTGGGTGACTTTATTCACCCGCTTCGGCTGCTATCGGTCCATACAATGGGCGTTATTAGCAGAAATCAGTCCCATAGATGTGGGCCATCCACCTGCTAGATTGTTCAGAAGGTTGTTATCATCCATCCAGATGGAGGATCACTGACAGGAGCGTGGAAGACTCCAGAATCCACTCTGGCTGGAATCCGGTGGATACAGCAGTGTTCCAGGTAAGACCATTTAAACGGACAGCATTTATAGAATGACTATTAAAAGTCAGCGAGTGTCAATAATGTTAATGTGGTTATGTTAGTAATACACCGAGTGCTAATATAACAGCTTTAAGATGCATTTGTAGATATTATTACGTGTTTTACCGTCTTTATGGTGCTAGCTTAAAGTTACGGTGTAAACGTTAGCTTATATTGTAGTAAAGCTGTTACTGTTTAAACGATGTTAGCACAGAAATATTAGCTTCTGTCATGACTGATGAAGTTACTAGTTAATAAAGTTTCCAGTAAAGTGATTAATCGCAGCCACAGATTGACAGCAAATATCCCGATTTGCTTCAATGCATCTCTAATGAATATGTGCAAGTTTCAGTGCTTCGTTTAAACTGTATGATATTTATACTGACCCAGGGTCAGTGTAAACTACAACCCTAGCTGTGTGAACAAAGCCTGGCTCTTTTAATCCTGCATGACAAACCTCAGGATGCAGGTTATTATTACTCTTTCCTGCTGGCACACCTGTCACACCTGAGAGAGCTAGAAACTTACAGTGACGTGGACATCATGCAAAGACTGCCAGACTGTAATACTGTAAATGATCAGTGACTCAGGTTAACACTAAACTTTAAACAGTACCTCTGTGTCTCTGTGTGTGCTGAACATCTGGAATCAGGATTTCATTCAGGCTGCATTGACTGTGGGACTTTTCTCTGTTAAAAACAGGTTGAAGACGGCTCAGAAACATTTGAAGATTAAAATTTAGCGTTATGGCTGCTGGTGGTTTGTAAAGCCTCTACTCAGCTGTATTTTTGTTACTAATTTATGTTTGTTGTTGCTTAACACAGATTTCAGAAGAGCAAATATGAGCACTGTTGCTCAATCCTTAGTAGTTTAACTGGATTGGAAATAAAAAAAATCCAGATTCTTCTTCCACAGAAGTTTTATTTGTCAGTGTGGATCTGCTGAGTCACCTGAAGAACTCATTTCATTCTCCACGATGTTGATTTACAGAAATGTTTCACAGGAACTGATTCCTCCCAAAGGGTGAACTAGTGTGTTTCCATAGATTACCTCTGTATGAATGTACTTCTTAAATGAAGGCAAGTGTTTGTCCTTTTTTGTTCCTCAGGTACAGTATGTGATATTCAGGGCAGGCGGTCATCACTGGGGGAAGAAAAGAAGCAGACATACTTCCAAGAGGGAGCTGCAGTGAGGACACAGCCTGGTCACTGAGGTCAGAGGTCAGAATCTGAAACAGCTCAGGTTTATATTCTAGGGGTTATAAAAAATTCTAAATGTATTTATAAAGAAACCTTTAAATAATATTTTAAATAATAATTATGATTATTATTAGAAATATCAAACATTTAAGTGGATTTTCTGTCACACGTATTGTGTTAGCCCTGCGATAAACTGGCAGCCTGTCCTGTCTTTGTCCTGTATCAGCTGGGATAGGCTTCATCATCCCGCGACCTTGAATTGGATACATGAATTGTATTGAATTGTATTCCAATTATGTAATCTGATCATTTACAAACTCAAGGTATCTAATCAAAATGTAAGTAATAATGATAAAAATGGGAAAGCAGAAATAAGTGTGACATGAATGTAAATGTGTTAGCTGACATAGAGGACAGCTACATGTAGTCTGAAAAACCTTTGTTGTCACGTTTGCAGGTCCATCAGCACGAGACATTCATACATAGAAGAGACTGTTAAAGTCTCTAACTCAGTGAAGCATTATTGGTCCAGTCTGTTTGGATAAATATAGTAAACTGATGTATGTCCATTTATTGACACATTTTCTTAAGTGCTTATCCAGTTCAGGATCACAGTGGAGCTGCAGCTGGATATGTTCAGTAAAGAAACCTTACAAAAGTTAACAATAAACCTGCATCTCTGTACGTTGTTGTCCACAGGATGAGAAAATCAAACTGGAAGACTGTGGAACATGTTAATAAATGTTTGTGTGTTTATGCCTGTGTCTCTCACAGGAGGCACTGAAAGGTTTCCCTAATAGTTCCTGGTGAATCAAAGCAGAACCATAAAGGTTGCTGGACTGCATGATGGCCTTACCCCTGAGCAGTCATCCTGTTAAAGGAGGAACCAGTTAGAAGCTGTTTTCAAAGTAGCTGAGCAGATTTCATCTCAAGTAAGCGATTAACTGTTTGTTCATTTGTTCTGCCACTTAAAGAGCATTTAAGGACATCTTTTGAGTGTCCAGTTGAATTAATTCTACTGGCTCTCATGGTCATTTGTGATTATGGACATATTTTTCATGTTTTCAACCATTTAGTAAATTCTATCTATTTAGTAATATCTGTCAGCTATAAAATGTAATATTTTGATATTTTTATATTTATATCTCCTGCCCGTTATATTTTAATGATGTAAGACCAGACGTCTGTTATCGTGTTACATAAGCATTCCTCACATATGAATGAGATGCTGTACAGTACAATCCTACTGACACATGAGAGGGATAACGACGGCTATTTAACATCGTTGCACAACACATTCGAGCTGCATGATGCAGACAAAGTGACTAAATCATCTTTTTTGTGGTTTATTGTCTTCAAACCAGCAGACAAAGCTGATGGCAGAAGATGTTTGGAGAAGAACTTCAGGCCCTGTACTGACAAGGTATTTTTTTCTTGTTATCAAAAGACATTTGGAGTGACGGCTTCTACAACTGTGCTGATGTGAAGCTTACAGTCTAAGAAGTCACAGTGTTGATATTCAACACAAAGAGAAAAGCTCACTTGTTTGAATTAATTTACAATCATAGTTTTTATAAATTCTGACTGTAAACAGCTTTTACAGCTTTGATATTGTTTGACACTCGATATCAGGTGATGGGATTTAATTTAAAGGTTTCTATGTCCCAATGAGCCATTTACACTGACCAGTGTTTCACTTTAACTGTAACACATTCATTATTTACATCCAACATTTCTAAGAGAAATAACTGAATGTAAAAAATGGCAGCACTCAGACCAGGTTTAATTGATAGAGATATATGCATGCATTATGAAATGTATGTATCCCAGATAATTGTTATTCATCTAGTCCTGGCAGACCCACCCCTTCCTCCCAAGTTAACTGCAACCCCAAAGAACTAGTGGGGCTATTTACACACTCACAACCAGTGTGGGGTAAAAAGAGCCACCAAAAACCTGTCAGCCTGCACAGCTACAGATGTGCTAGAAGCTATAAGAGTTAGAAGCTCTGCTTATGGAGAAACTTTCTAAGCCTAACAGAGAACAGGTACTCCTGCCCAAATAACATGATATAACCCCACATACAGCCCAGCCATAAAGTGAACCAAGTCATTTGGTTAAAGACAGCATGGGACCAAATGCATGTAACCAGCCTGCACCAACCTAACATTTCTTCCTCCTGAATTAAATGAATGAATGGATGAAAGTTAAATGACTACAAACCTAAAGCCACTAGTTCCCGCACTGGAGTTCCCCGACACTGTGTTAACTGTACTGAGCTTGTATCAACAGTTGCAGCAGGCTAAGCTACCTGAGACACTGCATTGAACGATTGTTTCTATCTTAATGGTTTCAGCTCATATGTTCTGCTTTTTCCTTTCAGTAGATCAAAGCAGCTCGTGCTCTTTCTGCTTCCATTTTGATGGCAAGAAGAAGAAGACTTCAGCGAAGTGGCGTTCATGGTCTCAGTGGACAGTCATGGTCACACACTGCGTGTGGTTTTAAAAGCAACATGTCTGTTCACCACAACAATGGAGATGTGTAATATTAGTGCAGCTACGGTTTGTTCTTGAACATCAGTTCTGTTTTCTACTTTGACCACTTAGACCAAAAAAAGTGTTGTTTTCGGATTCTTTCTTATAAATCTGTAAAGCACCTGCTCATTTTTTTATTACAATTAGTTTCACATAAATAGTAGTGTTTCCTTTATGATCTTTTAATGCTTACACTAGACTGTACACGTCTACATTAGAGACATTTCTGTTACCTATTTATGAGACTGGGCTGCTTGACTACAATTTGGAAATGGATGCAAAATCACACGGATCGTGCTATTGTTTGTTTTTTAATATGATGGACTGAACACAGGAGGTATCTGACTAAGCAAAGATTAATCTGATCCCATTTCTACCTGTCTCTGCTGTTTCAACATTTCACTGAAGTTTGCTCAACTGTAACTGTCAGGATATATATTTATTCCAGCTCTCATAGGGCAAAGGAATGACTCAGACTTGTCAAATGTTCTTTGACTTGATACACAATATGAAGTTCACAATTTTCTTACAAATAAAACTATAATGACAAACATGAACAGCTGTGCTTATTTCTGAGACATGATTTTTTTGAATGTGTTCATATTTAGACATCTGTATGCTGAAACTGTAATGGTGAACCTGAGGTGATGGTCAGCAGAAGGCAAATATATATAAATATAAAACAATACTGAAGTAATGTCTTTACCCTGTGCAGCGTGTGGACGCTGTGCACACAATCACCTTATTCACTGTAGTAAACGTGCACCGCTAGCTCACGTGACTGACTGTCTCCATGGTTACATCGTATATTATTAGCTATGTAAACAGCTTCCAAAGATACCGCCATAGCTCTCTGCAGCTGTAACACTTTCACGCTTTGCAAATCATTTCACGTTTTTGAAAGTTATGAAGACAGAATATGTTTTTAAAGACATGCTAGGCTGTTGCTATGGTGGTTGCTGTGGCCTCGGGTGGACCGCGCGTCCGATTCCTGTTATTAGCTGTCCGCCGTAGGAAGGCTGCGTTCCGTTTAGAAGTAGCTCCAGTCTGCCGTAACTCGAACTCAAACCCCGCTTTGTTCTGTAATTAAAGGGCTTTTACAGCCGTTCATGACACGCACACACACACATAAAGCACTTTGCCTCACTATGAGAATGCAACTTTACTAAAACCTTTAAAGTATCTGAGATAGGATAGAAAAATGAAGCAACCAGAGATTTAATGATGAAGACTCTGGGTTCTGTAGTTCACGTTTTACAGTCCTGAATGACTCACTGCACATCCAAATAATTTATTGAAGAGGAGTTTAGAATGCACTTTAAATTTAGACTGTTGCTGTTTAATTTTTTACATTGTTACCGAGTTTGTCATGATAAGGTTAACCTGCTGGGGGTTTGATGGATCAGCTGGACAATACAGTCAAAGACAGACTTCACCCATCATATGCAAGAATCCTAGTTGGATTTTTGTTTTCACTCATATTTTAGAACCAAATATTGAAAACAACTCCGACAGACTGGATACCTGGTCAGGGTGTACATTACCTTTCACTCAAGCATCCCAGGACAGAGCCCTGCCCCACCATGAGCCTGGGTGGATACGTAGTTATAATATACAATGACTGATACTGAATATGAATATTTCATGAAAATCAAATTATAATATGAATTCCTAGGTGTTTGTTATATCCAGCAAGAAATTGAGTACATATGTCTGAATTGCTAACCCTAACCCTAGCTCAACAGACCACAATGCCCTGGACTGTCACTATTATTACATGCTGTGAAAATAAGTAACTTTGATCACAGTTTATGTTGTAAAAGAGAAGGAATATTGAAAAAAAGATCTACATTGTGATATTATTTCTTCCAAACTGACCAGAAACATGCTTATCATACTCTCACAGCACAGGACCAGACTCACTGTGCATGACGGCTCAGGCAAATAATGTTTGTTAGATTGTCAGTTGTTTAGTATACTTCTGTACAGTTAGGGTCACCATCTCTATTTCAGTATAATGAATATGCAGAAAACACTAAAAGTTGATTGTCTTCCAATATTCTAGCATAATTAAAAAACTTTGACTTTGTTAGTACATATTGTTACAGTCCTAATGCCAATATGATTCTTCATAACTCCTGCTTTGAAATACTGAGCTTTAAAATTGACCTCATGAAAGATAATTTACAGTGGCAGTCTGTCAGGATAATTCTGACTATAAGATCACTGTATTAATCTGAATCCTTCTGCAATGTGCTGTGAATGAATGCTGATGCAACTGACTGTGGGAAAGCTGTTAATAAAATGAATCTGTGACACATGCAACACATTCACAGAGGAAGAGGACACAAAGGGAGGACACGCAGAGGCTGTGTTAAAGTCAGAATCCAAATCTTTAGTCAAAAACAGGCGGCGGTTACAAACAGGAAGACAAGCAGTCCATCAAACAGTCTACAAGGTCAAACATACAGTGAATTCAAACAGCAGTAAAAAATAACTGGACACTGAAAAACTTAAAGCAATGTGTGACGCAATAAAAGGAAGCAGCGCAGTATATTCACTGAATTATCATCAATTACAAAAGAGAAAAACGACGATTTCTAAGGTTTGTTTTCTAATTGCAGGTAGAGTGTGGCTGGTAAAGATGGAAACATACAAAATGTAAACTGTGTGAGTTTGATGAACTTTGTTAGTAACAAATGAGGTAAAAAAAAAACCCCAAAACACAGAAAGAGGCTCTCAGTATTCATTAATAATTAGAAAGCATCTAAACATTCTGGTCGTGGATTTTTACAGTCTTAGTTCTGCTCGCTGTCATTATTATAATCATCATGATCAATGGCGAGGTCCTGAGGTGGGCGGGGCTGTCTCTGGTGATGAAACCATGAAGGAACAGCATCTGGCACGTGTTGGTGAAACATCCCAGTACTGGTTTAGTTTCCTCTCCAGCTGTTTGACATTTGACACTTCAACATTAAGGGGAAGAAGAAGAAACAGTGTTAGGTCAGGTGACCACATGGTTTCTAAAAAAACTGACAGGAAGTAACCAGGCCGTTAGAAATGGATGGCATGTGTTTAGAGTTACTGTAGTTAGGTAACTCTACTTACCAAAAGCAAAGCTGCTGAATGTTGCAGGAACATGCTCATGTGTGGTGATCATTCAGTGCTGCTCCTGCAGGTTACACAGTCCAAGACTGATATCCTGCTCATCTGAGAGTTTGAAAACACACATGCAAAGATTTAATTGTATTACAGTCAAAGTTGGATGTTCGTTTTTGTCCTTTAAAAATGTTTGTGTATTTGAAAGCACTAACATTTAGGGATGTCTCGGATCGTCTCTCTCTAAGAGTGTCTCCTTTAAAGGGGAGACAAGTGTATCCACTGATCCACGTCACTTCACCTGGATGATGACTCCTCTCTCCCTCACTCAGAAACACTCCTAAAATAACCAAGCAAATAAATAATACTGAAGATTTACTTACATCATTACAAAAACATCAAAAACATCTCCCTTTGATTCCATTCCTCCATTCCTGCTAAACATCAGGCAACAAATATCCCAGTAAATCATAGTAAAATGTAAAGCACACGTTTTCTCTGCTTTGTCTAACCTCTGCAGAGCCTCTGTCAAGAAAAACATATCTGTAAGCATAAAACAAATATACATTTCATAACACGTCACTGGACAAACCTCGGTCAGTTGATTTCCTCTGTGCAGTGCAGACGAGCATCAGTCAGCAAGTCAAGGTGGTGAGATGGACTCGTGCCCTTGGTGACTCTGCTAGTTCTTCTGAGGAAACACCACCGTCTCTCCACACCGTCTCCATCTGTGAGCACAAACTGCTGCTCTGCTCTGCCAGCATGTAGGAAATCACATATCACACACACACAAGGGTGAAGAAACATTAGAGCTCGAGTTTGGATACTTTAGATCTAAACAGATCAAAGTAGCTCTTAGTCTCAGCAATCAGACAAACAATGATACCATACTGATTCTGTATGAATACAATATGGTATTTTCAATACAGGTGTAAATTAATGTATTAAAACTAATACAGATATATGTATATATATTTTTGATAAATTAGTTTGCTAAATTATTTTTTTTTCATTTAACAATTGCAACTGAAAGAAATTAAATATTGAACAAAAATATATTGTCACATTCTTCATTCTCAAATACAAATTTCACAAAGTAAATTTTTGATTAACAGAAAAAATATGAATTACAAAAAATAATTGCATATTATTAAAATATTATGCAACCGTGACCAAAGTCAGAATCATCATTACAGTACTGTGGACTTAATGCTTGGCTAATAGCGATAAACTTCAGGGGAGATCATGATGACAGAAAACTGTAAACAACACTCTGAAGTCAAGCTTCTTTTCTTGTTTCTTTGACCTCAGCACGCTGACAGACTTGAAGTTGCTAAAGATTTTAAAAAGTGATAATTACAGGGAAGAAACTTCTCTTTTTCATCCATTTAATCAAACATTTGATGCCTCAGCTGTCTCAGTCCTATAGCATTCTGCAACTACAACTAACCTGAGGAGGCTTGGATTTGGCTGCAGATACCCCTGTACATCCTTCTCAGCAGCACACATGTGGGTACCATTTAATCACACTTCTTCCTGAGCTTTGCTTCATCACAAGACTAAAGGTGGCATACCGTGTCACGGTCTTATCATCATCCAATTGGAGAAGAAACATTTACGGTCATCCTGGTTTTGTTTTCTGATCCTGCAAAAAGACTGAGGACAACAAAGCCCAGAGAACACGAGATACACAACATCCAACATTCAGACTCAACAGCCTCCAGAAATGAAGAGCACCAGGTTGGTCCAGTTATACTAGATATAAGCATAATTCACATTACTGTGTACGAATAATAATCAAGAGACAAACTTTGAATATGCAGAGCATGATGTCCCATCATCAGTCTGTAAACAAATATCCACCAGGCTTCTTTGTTGGCAGAGGTGATGATTCTCCCATCAGGGATCAGTAGCGTGTATTAACCTGTGGTCTAAGCAGCAGTCACTGAAATATTAGTGTTTCAGATAAGAAATCTAGCACATAAAAGTAGGGCTGCCACGATTGGTCGACTAGTCACGATTACGTCGACTATCAAAATCGTCGACGACTAATTTAATAGTCGATGCATCGTTTGAAGCTATGTAAGATCCCAAAAGACGCAGGAATAAGTAGTAGGATTTAAGAGTGTAATAACGGAATGAAACCGAAGATGGCAGCACTGCATGTACAAGGATGCCAGCTGGCGTTAAACCCAGAAGAAGAAGAAACTGTGTCCCAGAATTCATAGCGCGGCCCTGCTCAGTTTCCAACAATGGCGGCAGCTAGTTAGTTTTAATATCTTATTATTCTTTCTGGGTCACAAAATAAACGTTTAACATATTTTCAGGCGAGAATGTAGCTGTGTAAACTTCAAATATCTGCTCAGTTTATCAAGACACCACATATTTTCAAAAGCGCTCCGACGTTTTCGGAGACGTCTGTTACCCACTAGCTCGATAGCGAGCCGGGGGCAAGCCTCACTAGAGCCCGTGAGAACAGCGGACTCCCGGCAAATTGTTTTCAAACCCACCGCAGTCTTTCACTACTCAGGTTAAACATGATATATGAGTCACTTAGATAACTTAAAAATGTTATTGTTTGGCTTTTTTCAGTATTTTATTTGTTCCTGAGTAAATCGGTTTGGCTGAGATTAAAGTTATAGTTTTTACACAGCTGAATAAACATCAAGCAGACAACTGATTATCAGAAGTGTGAGATGCTCGAGAATATACTCCGATGTCCCGTTATATTTTAGAGAACAAGGAGTTTATTAAACTTAACCAAAACAATCTGCAAATTTCATTTAAATTTAATAAACTATCATCTTGTTTTTATTTTTAGTTAGCACATACCTTAAACACTTAAAGCTGTAAGCTAATGATAGTTATATAAGAGCAGATGCTGCTGGTGCAATAAGCTGTACGTTTTACGTTCAATGGATGCATGATCTGATTAGTCGACTAATCGCAAAAATAATCGGTGACTAGTCGACTATCAAAATAATCGTTTGTGGCAGCCCTACATAAAAGTCAAGATGGGAGGGATCTCTACAAACTGACTTACCTCTGCAAGTGTGAGGCTGTTCCTCCAGCTTCAACAAAAATCTGACTCTCCAGTCACAGACAAACAAAAAACTCCAGCTGGGAGATAGAAAACACTGCCTGGGTCTTGCTGGATGTTGCTGGTCAGAGTCCACACATTAGCAGAGTGCTGCTTGGTCCCACTGACCCATGTGGACAGCGACTGTGGAGAACTGTTCTGGAAAATGGAAAAGAGAATTAAAATGACAAAAAGCCAAACAGGATTTCCACAAAGACTCTCTTAGAATCAGCAATCAGAAAATCATTGGTTCATATTACAATTAAATATGAACAGGCTCCTTAAATGTAAGCAGTTAAGATCTGATTTGATTTACATCCCTCACACAGCACATGTGTCCAGGCTGTCAGGTAAACATAGAATTAATCTCAGGTAACATGACTCACAGTAGAGATTCAGTAAGAAAGATTGCTAGCTCTAATATTATTACCACACCAACAGCTCAGATTTCTAGAAGTATTTAAACAAATGTCAGTCTATCCATTCATTTTCTTCTGAATATTCAATTCATGTTCACAGTGGGAGGGTGGGGGGTATCGTGGAATTTTGTAAATAAAGTCTGCAACACAGAAAGAGCTGTGATCAAGCTATTTATTACTGCGCGCAGGAGAGCCAACACACATCAAACATCACAGTTCACAATCATGTCAGCTCTGCCACAGAAGTCGTGCTCCTACATCTTTATGCATTCCAAGGAAGAGGGAGGAAGTTACAAACTGATCCTACCACACTTCACGCGCCTCGCTATGAAACCTAACGGATCAATGGTCATGCTGTTTTGTGCCCTTGGTCTTATCAGCACCTGTAAAGGGAGTTGTTTTCTCAAACTGCTGACGCTGAAGTAGGTTCATCTAGTTTTAGAAACTTTCACTGAACAGTCTATAACAGTGTCACAACTAAGCATATGCATAAGCACTTAAATACTTTAAGTGAGAATAATAGAAATTTTCTATTACAGGAGCCAGAGCCTGTCCCAGTAGTCATAGGTAGAGCACACCTGGACAGGTACCAGTCTGTCAGAGGACTAACAGAGAGACAGACATCAGAGTAACAAGTCTATTTAAAATTAATGTAAGCTTGCTACAGCTGTATGTATGAACATGTGTTTCTGTGCTCACAGTTCACCTCTCAGGAACCTGCAGTTCATTTTAAGTCTACTTTAAACAGACCTCACAAAAGGCTGATGTGGCTGGTTCAGTAGTCTGATTTAAGTACGATACCTTTGGCCAGGGATTAATCTGGTACATCGCTTCACTGCAGTCTTACATATTATCCCCACACCTGAATAAAAAAATATTGATATTTACAAATAACAGATTCAGCTGATGCAGCCTGACTCAATCTGATTCCAGATGTTCAGCACACACAGAGACACAGAGGTACTGTTTAAAGTTTAGTGTTAACCTGAGTCACTGATCATTTACAGTATTACAGAGTCTGGCAGTCTTTGCATGATGTCCACGTCACTGTAAGTTTCTAGCTGACTCTCAGGTGTGACAGGTGTGCCAGCAGGAAAGAGTAATAAGAACCTGCATCCTGAGGTTTGTCATGCAGGATTAAACGAGCCAGGCTTTGTTCACACAGCTAGGGTTGTATTTTACACTGACCCTGGGTCAGTATAAGTATCATACACTTTAAACGAAGCACTGAAACTTGCACATATTCATTAGAGATGCATTGAAGCAAATCGGGATATTTACTGTCAATCTGTGGCTGCGATTAATCACTTTACTGCAAACTTTATTAACTAGTAACTTCATCAGTCATGACAGAAGCTAATATTTCTGTGCTAACATCGTTTAAACAGTAACAGCTTTACTACAATATAAGCTAACGTTTACACCGTAACTTTAAGCTAGCACCATAAAGACGGTAAAACACGTAATAATATCTACAAATGCATCTTAAAGCTGTTATATTAGCACTCGGTGTATTACTAACATAACCACATTAACATTATTGACACTCGCTGACTTTTAATAGTCATTCTATAAATGCTGTCCGTTTAAATGGTCTTACCTGTAACACTGCACCGGATTCCAGCCAGAGTGGATTCTGGAGTCTTCCACGCTCCTGTCAGTGATCCTCCATCTGGATGGATGATAACAACCTTCTGAACAATCTAGCAGGTGGATGGCCCATATCTATGGGACTGATTTCTGCTAATAACGCCCATTGTATGGACCGATAGCAGCCGAAGCGGGTGAATAAAGTCACCCGGTCGCTAGCTGTGCCATTACCCAGCATGCACCACTCCCTCCATAAATGCAATAAACGATACAAAAGTAATGGCCTATAATTAATTTAGCTGCTGTATCTGCTGTTTCTCAGGTAGTTGTTTACATTATATAATATATTGTGTTTAGTACACGTCACTACAATGTGATTTCGGAAATGTATAAATATACGGACAACAGGCTCTTCCGCGGCAATCTCTTGTCGTCAATAAACAACGATTAGGGAGCAGCATAGTGTTCAATAGGAGGACCCTGCACGTCAATTCTCGACGCGAGGGGGGTACCCTGCGCGTCGATAAGTGAAGCAGAGGGAGCCTGACCATGCGTCACACATTTGACGAGTTGGGAGTGAGAACGTGTTGCCATAACAGCAAATGAACTGTACAACAGAAAATACAAATGCTATTTATGGTCTCCTCACAACAATGATAAGAAAAATAAACTAAGCCAATATGGCATGTCTGTTAATACAGAGACACACATGTTAATGTGATCTCTGGTCTCCCACTCAGAGACACAGGTCTCCGAGTGTCCAGCATTCAGACGGCTACCTGAGGACACTCATGTGAGAGAAAATCTGCTCACACAGATATGTAGAGCCAAATACTGTCAATAAGGCATCTGCAATGTTCTGAAGACAGTTAAACTTGTCAGGTAGTGATGTCCAGCAGGTGAAAATGCAAGCTCCATGAACACACACAGCTGTGGAGTCCAGCTGCTTCGATGTTGCATTAACTGGCATTAACTCAGCCAGTTAATGCGAGACAAATCTAGCTGCTCATTAAAGATTTCTGGTTTGATCAGAAAATAAAACATTGGTCCATACACCTGAAAGTCCCAAAAATGCATTCTGTCTCGAGTCTATGGATGTATCCATGTATTTCCGTGGTGCTCATGCTGTGCTGAGCGGACAGCTCCTGAAGCTTTTGAAGTGTCGGAATGTGGAAAGCTAACAACGTCCCTCTCACCGATAGGCTAAGTTATTTTTAGCCAATTACAAGTTGAATCTGGTAGTTGGAGTTGATAGCTAAGATACCGTCATTAAGAAGAGGCACAACTAGTGTCTATGCAAGCTGATTTGCGATGTGCACCGCTGGCGCGGCCATTTATTTTTTGATGCACCTTCTCACATTAATTCACTGCGTGTCGTGCCCAGGGCTGGACTGGGACAAAACAGCCCGGGCATTTTGACTAAAGACCGGCCCACCAGGTATTAAAGCCTTTGAATGAAAACAAACGCTGTTGTGACAGTGATGTACACTGTCTTGTTGGTATATGTATGATTTCTATACATTTTACATCAGATAACAACTTTGGTTGTAAGCTTCAGATAATTATTTAATAAAGCTATACATTTTAAATGAGAATAAGAAAGAAAAGTATTTCTTTGTGCCCCCCTTTCCCTATTAATGCCCTACCTGGCCCCCTGGCAAAACTTTGCTAGACCCACCCCTGCACAGTTACCAGCTGTCAGCTACGTAGAAAAGGATCCTGGTGTTATTTGTCTCTCAGAAACAGTTCATAACTTCCCTTCAACTCATTCATGTCACCTAAAAGGTAAACCTGTTTCTCCATCACCTGTTCAGCTCTGATGATTCAGTAAGGACATCTCCTGGTTTCATCTTCATGTTTCCCTCTCACCAAAAATCAGCAGCTTTACAGCTGTGGCTCCAGCAAACATCAGCTGATACTAGAAATTAATTTTTTTCCAGTCCACACTCCTACCAGTTGGTGGCGGTAATGCACCTTTCAGTTGTTTGCCAACCGCCAATATAAATGTAGAAGAAGAAGCAGCAGCAGCAGCGTTACGTCACATGACTTCTGGTAACTGCTGAGGGAAACTGAAAGTTAAAAACGAATGTTGTTGCTGTCAGTGGTGCAAACACGGTAACTTCGGTCTTCACTCGAGTGGAGACATACAGCTTGTTTATCCACGGAGAGGACGGAGAGCTTCTGAGCTAAAATGACCGAAGAGAAAAGATACGACCCCAGAGACACGACGCTGAAATTCGTCAACAGACCCGATGATCTGGATCCACTACGTAAGAAATACAACTGTTTAGTTATCGTCACTGATAACTTAATTAATGCCTGTGCTTTTTAATAATTGTGCGTGTTTTTTTGGAATTATTATAATAAATGCACTGGTTTTTCTAGTTAACAAATTAAGTGGCATTTCATACACAAATCTTAACTTTGTGCTAAACTTCCGGGGTCGGAGCCTTTGCACAAAGTAGGTTCTCTTCAATACGGCTGTAGCACAATGCTGAGTTCACAGCCTGTGATAATTGTTGTTCCTCTTAGCTCCAGAGGAAGGAGACCAGAGTCTCAGAGCACTGATGTCCTGCGGCCATGCCGTCACCCCGGAGACGCTCACTGGGTGGTGTCGCAGCCTGTTGGATCAGGTACTGCATGTGTGTGTGTGTGTGTGTGTGTGTGTGTGTAGTACATTGTACTCTGACCAAAATCATAATTGTTAAGTAATTGTAAATAGTCAACACATGAATGGAAACTCAGTAAATCTTGATGCTTATGCAATTTTTAGAACTTTTTTTCTACCAAAAACAGCAACAATGTGTCTTTAATATTTCAGGGCCAGTACAAATTTAGGTGCCCAGCTCTAAAGGATGGTACGCTACAAAAGTGTGATGAAGCGTGGTCCTACCAAGAGGTGCGCAGGCTGGCAGTACTGACAAAAGAAGAGAGGGCGTACTTTGAAGAGAATATCGCTCGCCTTGCTGCCACAGAGTACTGCGAATTGAAAACCGTAAGTGTCCAAGTTAATCTCATTTAGTTAAAGAGTTTAGTGGAGAATGATTGCTCCTACAAAACAAAATGCTAATTTGGAGATATATTTTTATGTTCCAGATTCATATCAATAGCAAGACTGGCACACTGAGCTGTAAATTCAATAAATTATCTCTATCAAAACCACCTGTGCTCTCAAAAAGAAAAGTGAATTGTCCATTGATTATCCATAAAACCTAACTATAAAAGTGTTTTGGTTGACTCAACTCATGGTCAAAACCATGCCAGCAATTCCTCACTGCTCTTAGTTTATATTATCATTATGACTAACTTGGTAAATTTACTGCACTGATGTGAGAATAGTAATAATCTGATCAGTTTCATTTATGTGACTCTAAATTTAAAAAAGCAAGAACAAAGTTTATATCCAAAAACATTGAACTTCTTGAATGTTTGTCATAACAGTGTCCTGGTTGCAAAACCTGTGTGGAGAGAGAGGACCTGACCAACCTTAATGTTCAGTGCACAATCTGCACAACAGTAAAGAAGAAAGAGTACCATTTCTGCTGGCAGTGTTTGAAGCCATGGAAAGGTAGCGCTCCACGCTCTGACCGCTGCGACAACGATGGATGCATCAATCATGACCTTGAACTTCTCAAGAACTGCAAGACTACCGCCCTCCCTCAGGTTGAGGGGGTCGATGCCTGTCCCTCCATCCGAGCCTGTCCCACCTGTGGTCAGAGGGTGGAGCACGACAGAACAGGCGACAAGAACGTCATCTGTCCTCGCTGTCAGAAAGAGTTCTGCTTTGTGTGTCTGAAACTGACTCCCGAGTGCTTGAAGACAAGTTCTTACTTCATCCCCTGCAGTGATGGTGTGGCTCCCAGACAAACATCAATACCTGTGTGGCGCAGAAACTAAGACACAGCATGCTCTCTGAGTCATTACACATTATCCTTCTCTCATGTTAGACTTTTTCTTTTAGATTTCATCCAGAGATTTTCATTGAGAGTAAAAAAGAAAAAACACCCCTTCCCTATTGGTGTTCAAGTGTACCATGTCAACCAATCAAAACATTATATGGCAACATGTGGCATTTGGATGTTTAGGAAGAGGGGGGAAGATTTAGTGACGTTTAGTGTGTTTGGAGGCTATAGCTAGTGTGTAGTGTAGTCATTGTTTTGTTTTGTGTGTCAGTTATACTGCTGAATGTCACAGTTGGTGTAAAAAAAGCCACCAAAGACGGACTGCAATGTAAACCCTAGAAGCTAGAAAATGGGAGGAGTAGGAGGCGTTCTCCTCTGTCTTATAGTGGACAGAAATAATTTTTTGGAGTCGCATTAATAATTTGTGTGCCTTCTTATTTGATACAGAACACCTGGTTATTCTGTAAATGGTTTTAAATGGTTATATATAGAAAACGCCTTGGCTGCATTTTTAGGTAAATAGTACCGTATAACCTTGTTGTTTGCAAAACTTGTGCATAATTATAAAAAATGTACAATTTCTATTTGCATTTCAAGTTATGAAAATGATTCGTTAAACATGTTTGTGGTTTTTACAGTAAAAAACACGTTGTTTTTTTTAAAATTCGGATTTTATGTTTTATGTCTGAATTTAGATCAATTGTGTTAATACAGTATGTCAACGTGAAAAAATAACTCTAAATTCAGATATTTGAGGTTGTGCTGAAAATAATGATACCAAACAAGGCAAGATGAACAGTTTTTAAAGGTGAAAAATAGAGATAAAATCATGAGTAGTCAAAAACGGCCAATTATAGCCTGGACCCAAGAGGGTTAAAGTGGTTTTCTTTGAATTAATCTCTTTTTAATAATAGTCATTAATAATAAAATCACTCAAAGATTACTTGTAAATAAACAGAATACACATTTAGTGTCTGACACAAATAATTACATGTATATATTATGTGTAATTTAGTTTCAGCTGCTTTAGTGTAAATGAAATTAATATCAGGTGCACTAGAGGACCAAGAAAGAGGCACCCACTAAAGTAAGAATGGTTCTACAGGTGAAGGCTGCTAATATTTGTCCCTCCTCATCTTTTCTGACTGCTTTAAAAAAAAAAAAAAAAAAAATCCCATTAGTTTTCATTTGGCTAGGGTCAGTGTTAGTGCTGGTAGCATGAGGTGATACCTGGACCCGACAGAGATTGCTTAGACAGCCCAACTCCTCCAACATGACAAATAACTACATGCCACTGCCAGAAGGTGTGCTGGGAGACAGCACATTCTCAAGAGAATGGAGGAAACTTCAGGAGCCAGGTAGTTACTCTAGGAGAGCTGAAGAGAGTTGTAGAAGGCCTTTAACCCATCAGCACGACTGGTATCTGCAAAGAGGAACAGGATGTGTACTACCAGAGCTACAAAATGACTTGCAGCAGTGGTGCGACTGTCAGACCAAACAATCAGAAACGGATTTCTTGCGGGTTGCCCGAGGACCTGACGCCCTTTAGTGGGTCCTGTGCTCACTGCCTGGCATTGTGGAGTCTGGGTTTTGTCATTAAATACCAGAATATTTAGAGTAAAATTTTCAAAATATTTCTGCCAGTATGATTTCATCACAGATGTACCCATTCTTTCTGTTGTTCTATCTTCACTAGCTGACTGACACTCTTGTTTATGCTTAGAAAAATTATGGGAGTCAGATTAAAGTAATGATATGCACTATTTTCTCTTTTGTCCCATTTATGTTTTAATAAGCAAGCAAAGTTTGTTTAATGTAATTTGTATTGACCTTACTTTTATGTAACCATGTTAAGTTTATCCTGAATAATTTTTCTCCAGCTCAGCCCATTTTTTTTTTCACATTATTTTTGTAAATTTGTCAAATTGAAATTAAAATCTGATCTCAACCAGGTTAATTTCTTATTGTGTCCAGAGGTAAAGCCATAATACAACATATGGACAAAATTGTAGCCATGATTGGAATTAAAACAGTGCTGTTAAACAAGTATTTTTAAAAAATAATAATAATTCAGAGCCAAAGTTGAGCAAATTAATATATAAATGGCAAAGAAATGGCTACAGATGAGGACTCAAGCGCGGGACTCAGAAAAACATTTAACAGTTTATTCAAACGTGATACAAACACACCCTAGAACGCCAAGGTAATGAGCTGCAGGTGAGTAATGATTAGCAGGTGTGTCGGCCAGAGGCAGGAACCCACTGTGAGTTTTGCTTTTACTGCAAAAACTCAGAATCTTGCCAAGTATATTTGTCTTATTTCTAGTCAAAATACCTCATTACACATAAGACACAATCAGCTACAGAGTAACAGTTTAGTAAGATATCTGAACTTGTTTTAAGACAATGAATCTTGAAAATAGAAAATTTTCACTTGGCAGATTTTTTTTGCACTTATTTCAAGCAAAAAAATCTGCCAATGAAACAAGTGAAAATTTTCTAGTTTCAAGATTCACAGCCACATTGATTCCTGCTGTGAGGGTGTTTACTTGATAAGATTCCCGATGAAATCATTCATCATTTCTGCTTTGCAGGCAGCACATGCCTCTGTTTAATAAAAATCTTTTTTTAAGAAAGTTTCATCAACTGCATTATCGTTCCACCACAATATCTGTCAGAAAGCAGAAGATGTACACTTAATGTTCTTCTTCTTCCTAGCGGTTTATATCCCGCGACGCAGGGTCCACTATCTTGCATGCCTTCCTCCACTTCTTCCTATCAAGGGCGTCTTCTGGTGTAACATTCACAGCCTTCATATCATCCTTGATTCGGTCCATCCAGCGCTTTTTTGGTCTTCCTTGCGGCCTGTTTCCCTCCAGATCTAATTGGTGGGCTGTCTTTGCGATGGAATTTTTATCGCTACGGACAACATGGCCGTACCATCGGAGCCTTGCCTCTTGTATCTTGTCTGTGATCGGTGTCACTCCCCATTGTTTCCTGACATCTTCGTTCCTCACTCGGTCAAGTCGTGTGAGACCCAGAGGCCACCTCAGCATCTTCATCTCCATGGTGTGAAGAGCTTGTTCATGTTTGGTCGTCGCTGGCCAGCACTCTGACCCGTAGAGTGCCACTGGGTGCACAATCAACTTATAGACTTTCGCCTTAAGATAGATTGGCATTCTCTTGTCGCATAAGACTCCACTCACCTGATGCCACTTCATCCACGCTATGTTGACACGGAGTCTGGCGTCTAGTAGGGTTTCGCAGTCTGAGGTGACAAGGGACCCGAGGTACTTGAATTGGGCAACTTTAGTCAGCGGCTCGCCGTCGATAGTGATGGTACTGTTGGTTTGGGGGCCACATTCAAGGTACTCAGTCTTCTTGATGTTCAGGCGCATGCCGTTTTCGGAGAGCCGGTCTTTCCATGCTTGTGTTTGGGTTTGCAGGGCTAGGCAGTTTTCTGTTTCTGATAGGCACACATCATCTGCATACAGGAGGCTCGCTTGTGACATTACGGTAGAGCAGCTGAGTCCATTTCACATAAGCTTCCGGGGCACCATGAGTTCGTAATGATCGCCAAATCAGCTTGTGGGGGACCCTGTCGAATGCCTTTTCCAGAGCCAGGAAGACCATGTGCACCGTCTTGTTCTTTTCCTGGTGCTTTTCCATCAGCAAACGGGCCACGTGTATGGCATCGATAGTTCCACAGCCCTTAACAAAGCCGCATTGATTTGGGGTGATTGTGACCAGTTGACGGATCCGATTTTCCAGGACACGTTCAAAGATCTTCATTGCATGGCAGAGTAGACGAATTGGTCGATAGTTGGTGCACTCTGTGACGTCTCCCTTGCCTTTCCAGATGAGCACTGTGATGCTTGATGTCCAAGCTCGGGGGGGCTTTGTCTTCGACCGTGATATGGTTGAAGAGTGCCGCAAGGTATGTTGTACCGCGGTCACCCATCATCTTCCAGATTTCAGCTGGGATGTCGCCCAGTCCTGTGGCTTTTCCGTTTTTCATTTTCTTCAACGCGTTTTGGACTTCGGCAGTGGTGATTGGTGTGACAGGCCCTGCGACTGGGTCCGCGGGCAGGATAGGCGAATGTGTAAATTCTTCATTGCTGATTCCAGCGAAATAATCTGACCAGCGCTGAAGGATGTCTCGGGGGTCTCGCAGAACCTGCCCGTCGGCTCCCTTGATTTGGACAACATGGTTCGTATCAAAGTCCTGCTTCGCGTGGTGGCGGGCTTTGGCAAGTTATTGGCCCCCCTCTGGGGTTTGGAGCTGGTCATAAAGATCTTGGTAGTGTCGTCTTTTCGCGGAGGCCACTGCCCTCTTTGCTGCCGATTTCAGCAAGCGGTATCGGGTGAGATCTTCATGCGCTCGCGATCGCCACCAAGTCTTATAGGCCAGCTTCTTTGCTTTTATTGCTTTTTGTACCTCCTCATTCCACCACCAGACCTGTTTCTCAATGTATTTTCTGCCAGGTTTTGTTGAACCAACGGTGTCCTCTGCAATGTTGTGAATGCGCTCCGCCGCTTCAGTCCACATCTTCTCAGCAGGTTGGTCAGTGTTTACTGCAAGTGAGAGGAGCATAGTTGTCAGTTTCTCCTTGTGCTCTTTCGCCTTCCACCATTTGAATCGTTTTGGTCCTGTCCGGCATCTGGGCAGCTTTGGCTTGACAATCTTCGTATCCATGACGAGTAGAGGGTGCTGGGGGGCCACGGATTCATATGGAATTACTTTGGTGTCCGTGACCTGTTTGAGGTCTCGCCGCCGAACCATCCAATAGTCGATCTGAGTTGCATGTCCGCCGCTGGTGTAGGTGGCTAGGTGCGATGGCCGCCTTTTAAAGAATGTGTTGGTAACGGCCAAATTGTGCACCGCCGCAAAATCTAGGATACGTATTCCGTCGTCGTTCCTCACGCCGAAGCCTTGTCCCCCATGGCACTGTGGATAGCCGCCCCTGTTCGATCCCACGTGACCGTTCAGATCGCCTCCGATTAGAATGTGTTCATCCGGGGCAATGGTCCGTATGATCCTGTCCAACTTGTCCCAAAATTCATTTTTCGTTTCATCGCTGCATCCAGTCTGTGGTGCATAGCAGGTCACAACATTAACGTCAGCTGTTCCTAGTTCGATTCTGATAGACATTAATCGATCAGATGTTCGCTCAATCTTATACGGGGATTGGAGCAGGTGTTTGCTGAGTGCGATGGCCACTCCATTCCTAGTGGTTCTCTCTCTACAGTAGAAGAGCTTATATCCCTCTCCAATCTCCGCTGCTTTGCTTCCGGTCCATTTGCATTCTTGAACACAGGCTACGTCGATGTTCCACTTCTTGAGTACCTGGGCCAGCTCTCGGCTGCGTCCAGTCAGAGTTCCAATGTTGATTGTTCCGAATCGTAGATGAGCTGGCTTCTTTTGGTAGAAGTTTCTGGCTGGCATGTCTGTAAGATGCGACAAAACTTTATACTTTAACCGACGTGTCGCACCGCCTGTCGTCAAAGACCATCACCGTTAGCCAAGTTCCAGAGGATCTTGTTTCCAGCCGACACCGCGAGGAGGTGGTGATTGGATTTTGCTGGCCGATGTACACTTAATGTTAATTTGTCTTATTATTTTCCTGAAGACCTTGATATATACTTACAAAAGAGCATGCATTGAAGAGAGCAGTTTTATTTTACAGTACAATAAAAACTTTTTTTTTCAAAAATGAGCATATTAATGGATTATTGCTACTGTTTATAAACAGTTTATATACAAAGCAACTTGTAAACAATGTTGGCAGAGCAAGCAGCAGTGGCAGCTGATCTCAGTCAAGCTTTCAGTCCTCCAGGAACCTTCATCACCATGTGGATGACAGACATGTGCTGGATTCCATATTCAGACAACTTTGTCTCAGATCCATCCAGCATCTTTGAATCTGTGAATATGAGCTGCAGAGCTTCCTCTCCTGAACACACACACACACACACACACACACACACACACACAAATATTTTTTAAGTAAATCTATACCATTTTTAATAGGCACATCCACAGAGTTGCATTACTTAAGTAATGTACTTAAAGTTGGACTTCCTCGTTCCTAGACTGAGTTTCCACATTATGCACTTTATCCTTCTACTTTTTCACATTTACTCCCTTTAGCAATATTTTAAGGAAAAGTATCTAAAAAGTATCTAAAAATGCTGCTTGTATAGACCTATTTCAGACAAAGCAATATACTAATACAGTAATATTAAAGAAAAAAAGCTTGTTGTTGTGCATAATGCAGTCTACTTTCACTTTTGATTCTTCTGTTTACTGGAAGAAAACAACATATTAAATCCTACTGTGAGCTCCTTCGTCAGCCACGGGCTATGTGGTGTCACATGATGTAAGTTATTGAAGTCTCAATGTCTCAGTGCATTTACCTGCAGTCTCCGGAAGCTTCTGACTTATTTTTTCCTTCAGCTGTTTCACTGTCATGCTCTGAAACTGCTCCTCGTAGTCCATGAACCAAAACCTGGTAGATCTTTCCCATTATGTGCTGGTTTCTGTGCCCCTGGTTTTGCTCTCGCAGTGCCTGTTGCTGAAACTAATAATGACAATTTAGTTTCTTCTTTGGGTTCATCAGAGGGCTCAGGAAACTTTCACTTTCATTTAGATCAGGGGTAGGCAACCTTTCTGATGGCGAGTGCCATTTAAAATTTCCTCAGAAGTCAGTGTGCCATATGATTGCATTAGCAATAAATTTAATAACGCTCTATATGAACAGTTACACAATATATAGAACCACTTTATAGAATTATATTTGTTTGCAGATGTTGGCAGCTATCAGCGAATAGTTATCAGCTATTTTAAACAAAAAAGACACTTTTTATCCATAACAAGAACTCCATAACAGCAAATGAACTGTAAAACAGAAAATACAAATGCTATTTATGGTCTCCTCACAACAATGATAAGAAAAATAAACTAAGCCAATATGGCATGTCTGTTAATACAGAGACACACATGTTAATGTGATCTCTGGTCTCCCACTCAGAGACACAGGTCTCCGAGTGTCCAGCATTCAGACGGCTACCTGAGGACACTCATGTGAGAGAAAATCTGCTCACACAGATATGTAGAGCCAAATACTGTCAATAAGGCATCTGCAATGTTCTGAAGACAGTTAAACTTGTCAGGTAGTGATGTCCAGCAGGTGAAAATGCAAGCTCCATGAACACACACAGCTGTGGAGTCCAGCTGCTTCGATGTTGCATTAACTGGCATTAACTCAGCCAGTTAATGCGAGACAAATCTAGCTGCTCATTAAAGATTTCTGGTTTGATCAGAAAATAAAACATTGGTCCATACACCTGAAAGTCCCAAAAATGCATTCTGTCTCGAGTCTATGGATGTATCCATGTATTTCCGTGGTGCTCATGCTGTGCTGAGCGGACAGCTCCTGAAGCTTTTGAAGTGTCGGAATGTGGAAAGCTAACAACGTCCCTCTCACCGATAGGCTAAGTTATTTTTAGCCAATTACAAGTTGAATCTGGTAGTTGGAGTTGATAGCTAAGATACCGTCATTAAGAAGAGGCACAACTAATGTGTCTATGCAAGCTGATTTGCGATGTGCACCGCTGGCGCGGCCATTTATTTTTTGATGCACCTTCTCAGATTAATTCACTGCGTGTCGTGCCCAGGGCTGGACTGGGACAAAACAGCCCGGGCATTTTGACTAAAGACCGGCCCACCAGGTATTAAAGCCATAAAGCCTTTGAATGAAAACAAACGCTGCTGTGACAGTGATGTACACTGTCTTGTTGGTATATGTATGATTTCTATACATTTTACATCAGATAAAAACTTTGGTTGTAAGCTTCAGATAATTATTTAATAAAGCTATACATTTTAAATGAGAATAAGAAAGAAAAGTATTTCTTTGTGCCCCCCTTTCCCTATTAATGCCCTACCTGGCCCCCTGGCAAAACTTTGCTAGACCCGCCCCTGCACAGTTACCAGCTGTCAGCTACGTAGAAAAGGATCCTGGTGTTATTTGTCTCTCAGAAACAGTTCATAACTTCCCTTCAACTCATTCATGTCACCTAAAAGGTAAACCTGTTTCTCCATCACCTGTTCAGCTCTGATGATTCAGTAAGGACATCTCCTGGTTTCATCTGCATGTTTCCCTCTCACCAGATATACAAACCGATATCATGACCAGCAGCTTTACAGCTGTGGCTCCAGCAAACATCAGCTGATACTAGAAAGTAATATTAAATAAATTCTAACAACAGCTGATCAAGCTTAAACATGCTGCTGTTGTTTAGTGCGACATCCAGCGGTTTCCTCTTTCTGGCGCAAAGTGGGCGATAAACAAATGAGAGAGAAAAGCCGATCAGCTGATCATTGATCAGTTTCATAATTAAAGTAGCAACAGGAGAGAGAGGGGAGAGAATGAGAGAAGCAGAAGCAGCTGCAGCGTAACGACAGAATAAATCCACCTTTGTGTCTTTTTTCATTCTAGCTGAAGTCCGGGACAAACTGCGTCCCTTCTCAGCTCAACACGAAACGCGTAATAATTTCTCTGAATGCGGGACGATTCCGTCTTTTTACGGGACGTTTGGCAACTCTACTAACTAACCTTATGAATAAAATAAAGTTCACTATCAGTAACATGAACTGAATCATTTCTTCAACAGATTTGATTCAGCCATGAGGCAGTCTTCAACATCGGCTGCAGACTCACCCACCCCCACTGCTGCTGTTCCACCTCTGACACCTCAGACACTTCACACCTCCTCTATTCACCCTGCTCACTCCTCCCCACCCCCAACAACAGCATCCAATACACAATCAACACAAGGCTCCAGCCTGTCTCTCTCAACCACCCAGGTTAGGAGGGAACTGAGGAGGATTAAAGCCAAGAAGGCAGCGGGTCCAGATGGCATCAGCTCGAGGGTCGTCAGGTCCTGCGCGGACCAACTGTGTGGTGTGATGGAGCACCTCTTCAACCTGAGCCTGAGGCTGGGAAGAGTCCCACAGCTCTGGAAAACCTCCTGTGTTGTACCAGTGCCAAAGACTTCACGCCCCAAGGACCTCAACAGCTACAGGCCGGTGGCTCTGACATCCCACCTGATGAAGACCCTGGAGCGGCTGGTCCTGGCTCAGGACCTTGTGAGCTCATCACTGGATCCACTTCAGTTTGCCTACCAGCCTGGCATTGGAGCGGATGATGCCGTCATTCACCTCCTACATTGCTCCCTCGCTCACCTGGAGACTGCTGGAAGCACTGTGAGAATCATGTTCTTTGATTTCTCCAGTGCCTTCAACACTATTCTTCCCTCGGTTCTGAAGGACAAGCTGGAGAACTCTGGAGTGGACCATCACCTCACTACCTGGATTTTGGACTACCTCACCGACCGACCACAGTATGTGAGGACTCAGGGCTGTGTGTCGGACAGGGTCGTCTGCAGTACGGGGGCCCCACAGGGAACGGTTCTGGCTCCGTTCCTCTTCACCATCTACACTGCAGACTTCTCCCACAACTCCACCCAGTGCTTCCTGCAGAAGTTCTCTGATGACTCTGCTATAGTCGGCCTCATCACTGCGGGACGACAAGGAGTACAGAGGACTGACTCAGGACTTTGTGGACTGGTGCCAGCTGAACTACCTCCAGATCAATGCCAGTAAAACAAAGGAGCTGGTGGTAGACTTCCGCAGGCACAAACATCCTCCACTGCAACCACTGAACATCCAAGGTATGGACATTGAGGCTGTGGACAGCTACAGGTACCTTGGTGTTCATCTGAACAGCAAACTGGACTGGACTCATAACTCAGACGCCCTCTACAGGAAAGGGCAGAGCAGACTGTACCTGCTGCGGAGACTCAGGTCGTTTGGAGTGGAGGGCCCACTCCTGAAGACCTTCTATGACTCTGTGGTGGCCTCAGCCATCTTTTATGGTGTGGTCTGCTGGGGCGGCAGCATCTCTTCTGGGGACAGGAAGAGACTGAACAGGCTGATCCGCAGGGCCAGCTCTGTTCTAGGATGCCCTCTGGACCCAGTGGAGGTGGTGAGTGACAGGAGAATGGTGGCTAAGCTGTCATCCCTGTTGGACAACATCTCCCACCCCATGCATGAGACTCTGACAGCACTGAGCAACTCCTTCAGTGGGAGACTGCGGCACCCACGGTGTGGGACGGAGAGATTTCGCAGGTCTTTCCTCCCCTCTGCTGTCAGACTGCACAACAAAGACTCCAACTGATCAACACACACATTCACACATGTGCAATAACACTAATGTGCAATAATCTTTTCTGGCATCGTTGTATTTTTACTGAGTTGTATATAGCACTTGTATTCTATTTTTCTCTTATTGCATATTTTATTCAATTTTATTCTACTGTATATAGTATTTTATTTTATTCTATTCTGTACAGTTGTATACTGTATTTATTCTTATTTTATTTTATTCTAATTTTTGCTTCATAACTTTTGCACTGTCCACTTCCTGCTGTGACAAAACAAATTTCCCACGTGTGGGACTAATAATAAAGGTTATCTTACATCATAGGACCCACCCAGCTGTATAGAAACTCCATCATGCTAACTAGTACGCAGTACTAGTTATTGTAACTGACGTAACTGACTGTAAAAAGTCAGCACAACAAAATAAACTCCACCTAAACTTGGTTTATATCTGACCCAGATAGACTGCAGGTCATAACTTCTTACCTGAAGTTCAGTTCACCTGACACTCGGACAGGCGGCCGCCTCGGGTCTCTCCTCCTCCTGCCTCCCCTTTCTCTCATCCACCTGCTGGCCTCCACCACTTGCTAATGTTACTGAATCTGTGGAAGTTCCGCCACAGCCACCACCAAACAACTGAGTTATTTTTACACACCGGCCAGCATCTGGCCAATCCACCACCTTTTATTGTTTACACCGTTACAAAAAAAAAAAAAAAAAAAAAATCATGCCCGGTATGCCCGATGGCCAGTCCAGCTATGGTCGTGCCATCAGTTAACCCTTCGCGTGCCAACTGTGTATCTATAGATCTGTATCTATATGTGTATCTATATATCTATAGATATAGAACAAAAAACACCCAAACTCGGGTCCTCTACCAGAGGCCTGGGAGCTTGAGGGTCCTGCGCGGTATCTTAGCTGTTCCCAGGACTGCGCTCTTCTGGACAGAGATCTCCGATGTTGTTCCCGGGATCTGCTGGAGCCACTCACCTAGCTTGGGAGTCACCGCACCTAGTGCTCCGATTACCACGGGGACCACCGTTACCTTCACCCTCCACATCCTCTCGAGCTCTTCCCTGAGCCCTTGGTATTTCTCCAGCTTCTCGTGTTCCTTCTTCCTGATATTGCTCTCATTCGGAACCGCTACATCGATCACTACGGCCGTCTTCTCCTGTTTGTCTACCACCACTATGTCCGGTTGGTTAGCCACCACCATTTTGTCCGTCTGTATCTGGAAGTCCCACAGGATCTTAGCTCGGTCATTCTCCATCACCCTTGGGGGGGATCTCCCATTTTGACCTCGGGACTTCCAGGTTATACTCGGCACAGATGTTCCTGTACACTATGCCGGCCACTTGGTTATGGCGTTCCACGTATGCCTTGCCTGCTAGCATCTTGCACCCTGCTGTTATGTGCTGGATTGGCTCTGGGGCATCTTTACACAGCCTGCACCTGGGCCTGGGGTCTTGCCTGGTGTGATAGACCCCAGCCTCTATGGATCTTGTACTCAGAGCTTGTTCTTGTGCTGCCATGATTAGTGCCTCTGTGCTGTCTTTCAGTCCAGCTTTGTCCAGCCACTGGTAGGATTTCTGGATATCAGCCACCTCCTCTATCTGCCGGTGGTACATACCGTGCAGGGGCCTGTCCTTCCATGATGGTTCCTCGTCTCCCTCCTCTTTCTTGGGTTTCTGCTGCCTGAGGTATTCACTGAGCACTCGGTCAGTTGGGGCCATCTTCGTGATGTATTCTTGGATGTTCGTTGTCTCATCCTGGACTGTGGTGCTGACACTCACCAGTCCCCGGCCCCCTTCCTTCCGCTTAGCGTACAGCCTCAGGGTGCTGGACTTGGGGTGAAACCCTCCATGCATGGTAAGGAGCTTTCTTGTCTTTATGTCAGTGGCTTCTATCTCCTCCTTTGGCCAGCCTATTACCCCAGCAGGGTACCTGATCACGGGCAGGGCGTAGGTGTTGATGGTCCGGATCTTGTTCTTACCGTTCAGCTGACTCCTCAGGACTTGCTTGACCCTCTGCAGGTACTTGGTGGTTGCAGCTTTTCTAGCTGCCTCTTCATGGTTCCCATTCGCCTGCGGGATCCCCAGGTACTTGTAACTGTCCTCTATGTCTGCAATGTTGCCTTCTGGTAGTTCAATCCCCTCAGTTCTGACTACCTTCCCTCTCTTTGTTACCATCCGACTACACTTCTCCAGTCCGAACGACATTCCGATGTCATTGCTGTATAGCCTGGTAGTGTGGATCAGTGAATCGATGTCTCGTTCACTCTTGGCATACAGCTTGATGTCATCCATGTACAGGAGGTGGCTGACAACCGCTCCGTTCCGTAGTCGGTATCCGTAGCCAGTCTTGTTAATGATCTCACTGAGGGGGTTCAGGCCTATGCAGAACAGCAGTGGGGACAGAGCATCTCCTTGGTAGATCCCGCACTTGATGGTGACTTGTGCTATGGGCTTGGAGTTGGCCTCTAGTGTTGTATGCCACATCCCCATTGAGTTCCTGATGAAGGCTCTTAGGGTCCTGTTGATCTTGTACAATTCTAGGCATTCCAGTATCCAGCTGTGGGGCATTGAGTCATAGGCCTTCTTGTAATCAATCCAGGGAGTGCATAGGTTGGTCAGTCTGGTCTTGCAGTCTCGGCTGACTGTTCTGTCTACCAGTAGCTGGTGTTTTGCTCCTCTGGTATTCTTGCCAATCCCTTTCTGTGCCCCGCTCATGTATTGACCCATGTGCCTGTTCTTCTTAGCCGATATGATACCTGACAGGAGCTTCCATGTAGTACTGAGGCAGGTTATTGGTCGGTAGTTGGATGGGACCGGTCCCTTCTTGGGGTCCTTGGGGATCAGGACCGTCCGACCTTCGGTTAGCCATTCCGGGTGTCTCTCGTTAACTAGCAGCTGGTTCATTTGTGCTGCCAGACGCTCGTGGAGTGCAGTCAGCTTCTTCAGCCAGTAGGCGTGAACCATGTCGGGCCCTGGTGCTGTCCAACTCTTCATACTGGAGACCCTTTCTTGGATGTCTGCCACTGTGATGGTTACTGGACCCTGTTCAGGGAGGTCGCTATGGTCTGCCCTCAGATCCACTAGCCACTGAGCATTGCCGTTATGGGTTGCGTCCTTCTCCCATATGCTCTTCCAGTATTGCTCCGTCTCCAGCCTTGGTGGTGCTGTTCTCTTATTGTTCCCTTGCCACTGAGAGTACACCTTTGCTGGTTCTGTGGAGAACAGCTGGTTTATTCTCCTGCCTTCTATCTCTCTGGTGTACCTCCTCAAGCGGCTGGCCAAGGCTGTGAGTCTTTGCTTGGCAGTTTCCAAGGCCTCAGGTATGGACAGCTTGCTGTATTTCTTATGCACCTTCTTTGTCACACCTTTCTGCAACTCCGTTAGTTGGCTAACCTCCCTCCGTGCTACTTTGATCTTGCCCTCTAGCCTCCTTCTCCATGGAGGGTACTGCCCCTTGTGGCTGTTCAACTTGTAGCCAAGCATCTCACTGATCACTGGTGCCGTATTGTAGATCAGCTTGTTAGTGTCGGTAATCGTAGTTGTAGGTATCGTCCGTAGTGCTGCATTAAAATCATCTAGCAGACCTTCTGAGGGTACTTCACGTAATCTTGGTAACCGGCTACGGGGGATCCAGGTTTCAAGCTTGGCCATGATCCCATCTTTCAGGTCAGTTCCTCTCACACTCAACGATCCTTCTCGTATCGCACTTGGGGCTATGTACCCAATCTCGGGTGGGGGTGATGATATCTCCCCCCTGACCTGGCGTCCTGACTCCTCCTTGCCGTAGCATTTATGTTGTACCTCGTCAATCTCTAGCTGTGAGAGCAGTCCCTTCTTTCGAATGTTGGAACACTGAGCTACTAGTTGTTTCGCCGTCATTGTGGATGTTGGGTATCGAAGAATCCATAGGTCCCTCATCCTATTCATGTAGCCCCTTCCGCCAGGGTTACTTGCGTAGTAGCATTCCAACAACGCCCTGTTTTCGTCTCTTGCCCACCGATGCCTTCTTGTTCCAGTAGCCCACTTGTCGTCAGGGTGCCCTGGTTCCTCAACACCTGACGCAGACCTTGTTGATTATTTATTTACTTATTTTTAAATACATGGGTCTTTTATCATTAGTAAATCAAAAACAGGTACAAGCCTGGATTTGGAAACTAATGTGTTCTTTTGATATTTTTTATGTTGTAGAGTTGAGCGCTTGTGGCGTGATGTCTGGATGGCTGTAACCAGTGTTTATTATGAGCTACTTCACAACCTTGAGGAAGACTGCCTGCTTGACCCCTCCAACAGCCTCCACCTGTTCTGTGCTCAGTACATCCTTGTGGAACGTCTGCAGAAGGACCTTGACACTTTCAAGAACGGGTGGGATAATCATGCCCTGCGAACAGAACAAAGTTTTACGCCTAATCAACTTTGGACTATAGGACTTCTGCAAAATCCTGTGGCTGCACCAGAAAACACTGAGGTACGACTATAAAATGTGCTATTACAGATGTTTTATAACGCTTAGGTTTTTGTACCTTGAAATTCATGACATGCATATATTTAAATGTGCACCTGTCTTGTTTTTAAAGACATACACTGTAAAAAAAAAATTGTAGAATTTACGGTGAATTACTGGCAGCTGTGGTTGCCAGAATTTCACCGTGAAAAATAAATTGTAAATGTAGAACAAAAAACGGTATCCTATTTTGGTAACCTTAAATTTCACAGTAAATAATAATTATTATTTTGTTTACAGTAAATGACTGAATTTAAACATAAATTCATGTGGAAACAACAGACATTCCGTTAACCTGATTACAGTCTTACTTTGTTAAATATAGTGAAACTGTATAAAATAATACGGTATCATACCTAAAAAGTTGAATATTACGGTAAATTACTGGCAGCTGTGGTTGCCAGAATTTCACCATGGAAAATATAGTGATAATGTAGAATATATAACGGTATACTTTGTTGATAAATGTAAAATTCACAATAAAGAATCATAAACCTGTTCATGGTAACTCATGTAAGAGCAACAAACACTCCATTAACCTGATTACAGTTTTGCATTGTTAAATACAGTGAAACTGTATAAAATAAATATTAAAAAGTTGAATATTACAGTAAAATACTGGCAGCTGTGGTTGCCAGAATTTCACCGTGGAAAATATAGTGATAATACAGAATACATAACGGTATACTTGTTGATAAATGTAAAATTCACAGTGAACTTTGGTTTTTGTACAATTATTACATTGAAATAAAAAACTAATATAAAGTAAACCAGTTAAAATACATTTTAATAAGATTGTTTACCGTCTCCTATTGACAAAGCACAGAAGAGCTGTATAATACAAAACATGCCTTTTTATTCAAAGGTTCATATTTACACGAAATTATTGGCAGCTGTTGCAGCCAGAATGTCGTCTAAAAAAATTAAGGTCCAACAAATGAGGTAATAAATATAATAGGGCTAACTGGCATAAAACTTACATTCTTTGACTTTTTGTCATAACTTACTAGAAACATTAATAAAAACCAGTAGAGACAATGATTAAATTAAACAGTTAACATCCATCCATCCATTCGCTTCCACTTATCCTTTTTCAGGGTTGCGGCGCTGGAGCCTATCCCAGCTTTCATAGGGCGAGAGGCAGGGTACACCACAGACAAGTCGCCAGTCTGTCACAGGGCTAACACACAGGGACAGACAACCATTCGCACTCACATTTACACCTATGGGCACTTTGGATTAATCAATTAACCTATCACCACTGTTACGACTGTTGTAACAGTGGGGATAGCGATCGTGGCTCAAGAGTTGGGAGTTCGCCTTGTAATCGGAAGGTTGCCGGTTCGAGCCCTGGCTTGGACAGTTTCGGTCGTTGTGTCCTTGGGCAAGACACTTCACCCGTTGCCTACTGGTGGTGGTCAGAGGGCCCGGTGGCGCCAGTGTCCGGCAGCCTCTGTCAGTGCGCCCCAGGGTGGCTGTGGCTACAATGTAGCTTGCCATCACCAGTGTGTGAATGTGTGTGTGAATGGGTGGATGACTGGATATGTAAAGCGCTTTGGTGTCCTTAGGACTATTAAAGCGCTATATAAATACAGGCCATTTACCATTTTATAATATGTAAATTTGAGTGTGCAGGTGCTCCTCCGTGATTGGTGCGTCCAGGGTGGATGGATCGTACCGATTGGCTAACGACCGGGAGGCAGCGCATAAGAAGACACCGCCAGGGACTGCCAGGTCATTCATCCTCCGCCCAACCCAGCCGGCAGACTGTTCACTGTGTCACTATGTTGGTTTGATGTAAGAGCATGTAGGGGTGGACCGCCGTTTTGTTTGATTAGTTTTCTCCTGTTTTTGTTAGGTAGGTAACCCATGTAGGCAATTAGAAAAAGAAAAACTTGAATCAATGCTGGATCATTGGGGAAGAAAGATAGTTTGCTTTGGGAACTTTAATTCACATAGCACTTTCTGGGGGAGTCAGAATGACAGTAATCGGGGATATTAGAGAAATAACTGAGGATAAGGAGTTGGTAGTTTTAAATATTGGATCAGGTACACGGGTAATATATCAGCAATTGATCTTACATTGGTTTCACAATCTCTGGTTGATGTTTGCAGTTTGAGAGTATTCCAACATAGCA
The DNA here is from genome assembly GCF_036321145.2 of Pelmatolapia mariae. Lineage (NCBI taxonomy): Eukaryota > Metazoa > Chordata > Actinopteri > Cichliformes > Cichlidae > Pelmatolapia > Pelmatolapia mariae. Next base: position 76,316,296 of record NC_086229.1, read on the forward strand.
CAGTAGGTAGTGACCACAATCCAATTTTTATCAGCATAGGAGTAGACACAGAGAGAACACAGATAAAAACAAAGGGTAAGTGGAAATTTGAAAAGGCAAACTAGGATAAGTTTAGGGTGCTCAGTGAGGGTAGCTTGAAAAATCTGGATTTCAACAAACCAATAAATGAACTGAACACAACATGAGTAAAAGCGTAGTGGATGCAGCCAAAGAATCTATCCTTTAGAGTAGCGGGAACAAAAAGAAAAAGTTGGAGCATCATGGAGCACACAAAAATGTACATTAGCAATTGAACAATGGAAAAAGGGTTTTAAAATGAAACAAGAAGAGGTTAGAAGGATCATAAAGAAAGGTAAGAGTGATTATTGGAGAAAATACTATGAATCACTGGGTAAAAGATTCAAGATTCAAGACGTTTATTGTCATGTACACCACAAAACATAAATGGTTACGCAGAGTAATGAAATTCTTACTTTGCAGGTTCCCTTCACACAACTAAAAAGACTAAAAAGTAAGTACAATTAAAGTAAGTAAAACAGTGCTTTGTAGATCTTGTAGCTTATGTGTGGGTGTAATTAGAATTTAAAGTGTAAGTTGTTGCAACACTATCACAGTGATAATATATACAGAGTATGCAACATTAAGGTGTATGTGTAAAGATATGTACAATGTATGTGCTCACTATCTTTGTACCTGATTTCCTGGTACCAACTCTGACTGCCTGGTGTCTGCCTGTGAGGAAGTGCAGGACCCAGCGACAGAGGGTGGGTGTCATTCCAAGAGTAGAGAGCTTTCCTACCAGTCTGTTTGGGATGATGGTGTTGAATGCTGAGCTGTAGTCTATGAACAGCATTCGAACATAGGTGCCCTTATTTTCGAGGTGTGAGAAGGCTGTGTGGATGGCTGCATTAATGGCATCTTCAGTAGAACGATTCTTTCGATATGCAAATTGCAGAGGGTCTAATGCGTCCGGGATGGCTTCTTTGATATGGGACATGACGATCCTGTCAAATCACTTCATTACAATTGAAGTGAGTGCAATGGGGCAATAGTCATTCAAACAGGTTATGTTGTTTTTCTTGGGGAGGGGCATTATGGCGGTGGACTTGAAGCATGTGGGCACAGCTGACTGGGTGAGGGACAAATTGAAAATGTCTGTAAACACCTCAGGCAGCTCTGAAGAGCAGACCCTCAAAGCACGGCCGGGGATGTTGTTAGGGCCGGCTGTTTTTCGTGGTTAGTCCTCCTCAGAACCTTGCATACCTCAGTCGAAGTCACAGTGAGTGAAGAGCTCTGTGCTGGCTCTGCTGGTAGAATCCCTCTGTGTTGTTTGGTGATGTTTCTGCTCCTCTTCTGTAAATCAGTGATGTGATGCAGGCCCTGCCACATGTGTCGGGAATCTGAGTGTTTGAAGCATCCTCCCAGCTTCAGTCTGTACTGCCTCTTGGCTTCCCTAATGGATCTACCTATGTCATATCTGGCCTTTCTGTAGCCCTCTGCGTCACCTCACAGTTCAACCATGGTTCTTGGTTTGGCTATGTTTTATAGCACTTGGTGGGGAGAATATTGTCTTTGCGTGTGCTGATGTAGCTGGTGACCACTAATGCATATTCCTCTAAATCAACAGAACTGTCCTCTCTCAGGACAGCAGTCTTAAACACACCATTCTTAAAATACAGATTTAAAATACACTGTTGGGAAGCACTAATGCAGCAATGTGTTCGCAGATTGCCTCTGTGGTGGCCATCTTGTTTTCCCTGTAAAGAGGAGGCCTGCCTCAGTTGCAGCTCTTTTATAGGCCAGTCTGAATTGAGAAGGTGTGATCTCTAAAGTATTTAAAGCTGGCAGGAAATGGATAGGGGGCATTTTTGGGTAGCTGCTGTCTGTATGTCCAAGAGATTGGTAAGAGACAATAAAGTAAATACTTCAGTTAAGACAGAGTGATGTCTGATGTTTTCCTCACCACACCTCTCTCCATAACAGTGGTGTCAGGAGTGGGATTTAATTACGCCTGTGAATGAAGGAGGAAAACACACCAAATGAGAGGTGTAGGACATGGAAGAAATCGCGGGACAAGGAAAAGCCCCCTTGCTGACATGGAAGAAAGAGAAGGTGGACAAACAATTGAGCCAGATCCCCCACCTGAAGGAGCAATGACTGATGAGGATGATTTTGAGCCAGTGGTACGACTTAAGCAAACTGCAGCGTTGTGAGTAAAGAACTTTCTGAACCTGATATCTTTGATGAAATTAAAGAATTTATGTGGCAATCCAAAAGAACAGAAGCCATACTGTTTGAACAGATTAAACAGCTGAGCGACAATATACCAAGGCTGCAACATGATGTATATTCTGAACTTCATCAGCCTTCTGTCCAGAGTGACATTTCTACAGCAGCTGTTTTCCCAAAGCAAGAGGCTGGGCAACTGCCTCCGCTATCAGCTGTGCAGCCATCTCCTGGAGCCACTGAGCACCAAACTGAGCTGCCTCCTCCATCTCAACCACTGCATGCACAGCCTCAACTGCCTGTTGTTCAACGTGCTTCAGTACAGAGAGCAGAAATACACCATGGAGGTGAGCCAAGAAGACCTGACTTCAAGGAAGGTGAGGATCCTGAAAGTTTCTTTGTACGATTTGAACGCATAGCAAAAATGTGGGGATGGCCACAAGTTGAATGGGCAGCTAGAGTGGTCATGATATTGACTGGAAAAGCCCTTGAAGCTTATGCTGGCATGGATGAAGAACGGTCTGACTCTTATGATGCCATTAAAGCTGCGGTGTTATCCAAGTTTAATGTAACAGAGGAGACCTACAGATACCGGTTCCCGAGCACCAGTGTACCAGTGGGAGAGAGTGTTTGAGAAACCTACAATCAGATAAAGCGCTATATAAATGCAATCCATTATTATTACAATCGGATAAAGGGACTATAAGCGATGGATGCGTCCTAACAGTCGGAGCAAAGAAGAGATTGGCGAAACCATTATCTTGGAGTAGTTTCTTCGCGTGCTGCAGCCAGATGTCCGCACATGGGTGAAGGAGAACACTACAAAGACAGGAGAGGAAGCTGCAAATCTGGCTGAACGTTACCTAGCTGCTCATCGTGAACCTTCTAAGTCAAAGATAACTGTGGGGAGACCAAGGTTTGTGTAGGTAAAACCTCCAGGGGTGACTAGTGATTGAAAGCTTGGACACTAGGGATGGTAAGAAGCCTATACATTGCAGTCGAAGGTACAACCTCATTTGCCGTTACTGTCAGCAGCCTGGTTATAAAGCTTCTTTATCTCCCCTAAGAAAACCTAAATCAGTAGAGTTATGTGTGGTGCCCTCCACAGGTCTCGAGGGTGAACTGAATGGTGATGGTTTAGTTCCACATAAGCATATGGTCGATGTTTCAATAAATGGCCAAACAGTAAAGCTCTTGCTGACACTGGCAGCTCACAAACCTTGGTTGAATCTTCTATGTTGAGCAATGTATTACCTAACTACCTAACAAACCTGTAAATATTACTTGTGTTCATGGGTGTCAAAAAGATTATCCAACAGCAGATGTTATTATTGAAGTTGAGGGCCAGGCATTTATGTTAACTGTAGGAGTGCTGGATCAGTTAGCATATGATGTCATTCTGGGAGAAGTATTGCCAATCTTAGACAGTTTGGTTCACAATAACTCTGAAACCTATTCCTGTGTTGCTGTCACTCGTTCAATGAAAAGGGGGACCACTGCCAGATGTAGAAGATGACTTATTTGAAGGAGGGAGTAAAATCAGGAAAACAAACAACAACGAAGGCAGGAGAAAAATAAAACAGCGGTAGGGCGAAACTTCCTGAACCAACCTTACTAATGTTTCCACCGATTGATCTCCAGTGGGAAATTCCCAATAATTTTAGAGAAAGCCAGGAAAATGATCAATCCTTAAAACCTCTCTTTAAGAAAGCATGCAACATGGATGACGGAAAAGAAGATGATGTAGGGCTTAAAAGTGTAACTGGAGAACCTTTCATAATAAAGGGTAAACTTCTGTATCTAGCAGACATGGAGGAACCCAGGCTTGTTGTACCAAAAGAGTACTGTTCAGTAATGCTGCATTCGGGCCACACTGTACCATGGTCGGGACATTTAGGACAGGCAAAGACTTATAATCGTGTTGCTCAACCTTTTTACTGGGCAGGACTGTACAAAGATGTGGTTGACTACTGCAAAACGTCATGAATGTCAGATAGTGGCTCCCACCAAAATTTCAGACCGAGCCCAGTTGCAAACATTACCAATAATGGATGTACCTTATAAGAGAATAGCATGGATATCATAGGTCCTTTACCTAAGAGCAGTAGTGGTCATAAATATATATTAGTCATTTGTGATTATGCCACAAGATATCCAGATGTCTATCGACTGCGTTCACTGCAGGTATAACACATTGTTCAATGCTTAGTAGACCTTTTTTCCAAAGGAGATCCTGACAGATCAAGGTACCAGTTTTATGTCACCTTTGATAAAGTCTCTTTATGACCAACTTGGTGTAAAAGGTATTCGAACTACTCCTTACCATCCAGAAACGGACGATTTGGTGGAACGATTTAATGGTACATTAAGCAAATGTTGAGAAAGTTTATTGATGATACTGGCAAAGACTGGGATAAATGGTTGCCTTTTCTGTTGTTTGCATACAGAGAAGTACTATCAGGCTTCAACTGGTTTCTCTCCTTTTGAGCGGCTCTGTGGAAGACAGGTTAGAGGCCCTCTGGACATGCTGAAGGAGAACTGGGTGGCTGAAGTGGCACCTGGGTCCACTGAAGTGGCTTTGTCAACAAACATTGTCTCCTACATACTGCAGATGAGAGACAAATTGGAAACATACAGAAAAAAGGTTAAAGACCATACGCAGAAGGCACAGCAAAAGCAAAAGGTATGGTATGACAAGCATGCCTGTGAGAGAGAACTAAAGACTGGTCAAAAAGTTTTAGTACTTTTGCCTACTGGACCAAGTAATTTGCTGGCTAAGTGGCAAGGACCTTATACTGTGGCCAGAAAAACCGGCCCAGTGACATATGAGGTCATCTGTCCAGAGAAACATAAATCGAAGCAATTGCTACATGTAAACTTGTTAAAAGAGTATCATGAAAGAAATGCCCCAGAAACAGGTGCAAAGCAAATCCTGATGGTACAAGATGTTCAGCCTGAAGACAGTGGCATTTTGGAGGTTGGAGAAGCTGAGATGAGTCCATTCAGAGACATGCCCAAATCTGAAGACCCTCAGACACCTCAGATGAATGAGGTGAGGCAATCTTTTCCATCACAATCTTTTCTCAGACACACCGGGGCGAACGGATGTCATAACACACAACATCATCTTGAAAGATACAAAACCTGTTCGTCTTAAGCCTCGCAGGATACCAGAACGGATTGTGGGACCGTTGAGGAAGGAGGTTCAGATGATGCTGGAACTGGGAGTGATTGAGCCATCAAGGAGTGAGTGGTCAAAACCCAATATACTTGTTCCTAAGAAAAACTCCCCTCAACTTCGATTTTGTTCAGACATGAGAAAGCTAAACAGTATTTCCTGTTTTGATTCTCATTCAATGCCACGCATTGATGAGCTACTGGAAAGACTAGAAAAGGCTAGATTCATCACAACCGTAGATTGTGTAAGGGTTACTGGCAAGTGCCTTTAGAGCCATCCTGTAAAGAATACACAGCCTTCCAAATTCCAGGAATGGGCTTATTTCAGTACACCGTGTTGCCCTTTGGTCTTCATGGGGCACCTGCAACTTTTCAAAGGTTGATGACATTATCCTTAATGGTTTTTCCAAGTTTGCAGCTGCCTACCTGGATGATATGGTGATTTGCAGTGAATCTTGGGAGGAACACCTGCAGCATCTAGGTTGTGATGGCAAAGATCCAGAAGGCTGGTTTGACTCTGAACGTGAGCAAGTGTGCCTGGGCACAAGAAGAAGTCAAGTATCTAGGATACATTGTTAGCCATGAACAAATAAAGCCACAAGTTGAAAAAAATAAAAGCTATACAAACAATCCCCAGACCCAAAACCAAGAAGCAAGTGAGGTCGTTTCTGGGCTTGGCTGGTTGGTTTCAGAGGTTTATTCCCCATTTAAACCGTGGCAGCTCCTCTTATGGATCTAACAAGAAAAAACACTTCTAAAGTGATGTGGAATGATGACTGTGAACATGCCTTCCAATCTTTAAAGAGACAGATTTCTGAAGCACCTGTTTTGCAAAGCCCTGAATTTTTTCCAAGCTATTTGTTGTACAAGTAGATGCCTCAATTGTTGGACTTGGAGCAGTACTGGCTCAGGAAGGAGCTGGTCAAGAAAATCCTGTGCTTTGTCTTAAGTAAAACGCTGTTTGACAGGGAGAAAAAATACTCTATAGTTGAAAAAGGACTGGCAATTAAGTGGGCTATTGACTCTTTCAAATATTATCTCCTTGGAACAGAATTTATTCTTCAGACAGATCACAGACCCCTGGTATGGATGCACTCCAAGCAACATCAAAATGCGAGGATACTGCTCTGGTGCCTAGCCCTCCAGCCATACCAGTTCACCATCCAGCGTTGTCCGTGTAAGAAGAATCTTATTACTGACTATCTTTCCTGTTTGCCGGATATGTGTCAACCAGAAGGAGGGGGGGAGTAATGTTGGGAAGCACTAATGCAGCAAAGTGTTCGCAGGTTGGCCATCTTGTTTTCCCTGTAAAGAGGAGGCCCGCCTCAGTTGCAGCTCTTTTATAGGCCAGTCTGAATTGAGAAGGCGTGGTCTTAGAGTATTTAAAGCTGGCAGGAAATGGATAGAGGGCCATTTTTGGGAAGCTGCTGTCTGTATGTGCAAGAGATTGCCAAGAGACAATAAAGTAAATACTTTAGTTAAGACAGAGTGATGTCTGATGTTTTCCTCACCACACCTCTCTGCGTAACATACACCATTGGACAGGGTTTGGTGTACAATTAAAAAATGTCTGGGAATTCAAAGATTATTTCCCAGCAATGATAGATAATAAAAACATTATAATGGATAAGTAAATCTGAATTATTAGCAAAAACATTCATAAAAGTAGAGAACCTTAGCAATAAGAAAAAAGAGGATGGGCAACAACATTACAGAGAAATATCAATATTATTCAGGATGAAGAAGACAGTGAGGACGTCAAGTTTTCTTCATCAGAATTAAATAAGGCATTAAAGAAATCTAGAAAAACAACTCCTGGTAAGGATCAAATCAATTATTGTATGCTGAACAATCTGAGTGATGCAAGTAAGGAAATAGTGATAGAGTTATATAACAAGGTATGGGAGGAAGGAAAACTACTGAATAAATAGAAAGAAGAAATTATTGCTCCAATATGTAAACCTGGGAAAGATCCAAGTTTAACAAGAAGCTATGGAGTAATTGCTCTCAAATCTTGCTTGGGTAAAATAATGGGAAAAAAAGTTGTCAATGACAGACTAATTTGCTTTTTATAGTCTAGGGAGAGATTTAAATTATCAGTTTGGATTTAAAAAACGTAGTAGTGCTTTAGACCCAGCTTTATGTTTAGAACATGAAAGCAGACAGGCTCATGTTTATAAAAAGAGTGTTATGAGGATGTTAGAGGATGTTATACCAAGGATGAGATTTGGTCATACAGGACTAAATAGCATGCTTAAAATAATTAACAAACATGATACAGGTTATTGTGATTATTGGAGGCAAATGGGAACAGTAGAGCTCACATTCTTAGAGTGTAATTGTGTAAATACTCACATGAGTGTAAATACTCACATGAGAAAGAAAGATTGGTCGGGAATCTTCATAACAACAAGAATAATTTAAAGATAAGGGAATTATTTCAAAGAAACTCGTGGGATGTTGACATTTTTAAATTTGAGAAAGAAACTGGAATTAAATATATATATATATATAAACACCCATCTCGCCCCTGCGGGCGGTTTATTCTTCAAGCTCGGGTCCTCTACCAGAGACCTGGGAGCTTGAGGGTCCTGCGCAGTATCTTAGCTGTTCCCAGGACTGCGCTCTTCTGGACAGAGATCTCCGATGTTGTTCCCGGGATCTGCTGGAGCCACTCACCTAGCTTGGGAGTCACCGCACCTAGCGCTCCGATTACCACGGGGACCACTGTTACCTTCACCCTCCACATCCTCTCCAGCTCTTCTCTGAGCCCTTGGTATTTCTCCAGCTTCTTGTGTTCCTTCTTCCTGATATTGCTCTCATTCGGAACCGCTACATCGATCACTACAGCCGTCTTCTTCTGTTTGTCTACCACCACTATGTCTGGTTGGTTAGCCACCACCATTTTGTCCGTCTGTATCTGGAAGTCCCACAGGATCTTAGCTCGGTCATTCTCCATCACCCTTGGGGGCATCTCCCATTTTGACCTCGGGACTTCCAGGTTATACTCGGCACAGATGTTCCTGTACACTATGCCGGCCACTTGGTTATGGCGTTCCATGTATGCCTTGCCTGCTAGCATCTTGCACCCTGCTGTTATGTGCTGGATTGTCTCTGGGGCATCTTTACACAGCCTGCACCTGGGGTCTTGCCTGGTGTGATAGACCCCAGCCTCTATGGATCTTGTACTCAGAGCTTGTTCTTGTGCTGCCATGATTAGTGCCTCTGTGCTGTCTTTCAGTCCAGCTTTGTCCAGCCACTAGTAGGATTTCTGGATATCAGCCACCTCCTCTATCTGCCGGTGGTACATACCGTGCAGGGGCCTGTCCTTCCATGATGGTTCCTCGCCTTCCTCCTCTTTCTTGGGTTTCTGCTGCCTGAGGTATTCACTGAGCACGCTGTCATTTGGGGCCATCTTCGTGATGTATTCGTGGATGTTTCTTGTCTCATCCTGGACTGTGGTGCTGACACTCACCAGTCCCCGGCCCCCTTCCTTCCGCTTAGCGTACAGCCTCAGGATGCTGGACTTGGTGTGAAACCCTCCATGCATGGTCAGGAGCTTTCTTGTCTTTATGTCAGTGGCTTCTATTTCCTCCTTTGGCCAGCCTATTACCCCAGCAGGGTACCTGATCACGGGCAGGGCGTAGGTGTTGATGGCCCGGATCTTGTTCTTACCGTTCAGCTGACTCCTCAGGACTTGCCTGACCCTCTGCAGGTACTTGGTGGTTGCAGCTTTCCTAGAGGCCTCTTCATGGTTCCCATTTGCCTGTGGGATCCCCAGGTACTTGTAACTGTCCTCTATGTCTGCAATGTTGCCTTCTGGTAGTTCAATCCCCTCAGTTCTGACTACCTTCCCTCTCTTTGTTACCATCCGACTACACTTCTCCAGTCCGAACGACATTCCGATGTCACTGCTGTATAGCCTGGTAGTGTGTATCAGTGAATCGATGTCTCGTTCACTCTTGGCATACAGCTTGATGTCATCCATGTACAGGAGGTGGCTGACAACCGCTCCGTTTCGTAGTCGGTATCCGTAGCCAGTCTTGTTAATGATCTCACTGAGGGGGTTCAGGCCTATGCAGAACAGAAGTGGGGACGGAGCATCTCCTTGGTAGATCCCGCACTTGATGGTGACTTGTGCTATGGGCTTGGAGTTGGCCTCTAGTGTTGTACGCCACATTCCCATTGAGTTCCTGATGAAGGCTCTTAGGGTCCTGTTGCCAAGAATTGTACAATTCTAGGCATTCCAGTATCCAGCTGTGGGGGCATTGAGTCATAGGCCTTCTTGTAATCAATCCAGGCTGTGCACAGGTTGGTCAGTCTGGTCTTGCAGTCTCGGCTGACTGTTCTGTCTACCAGTAGCTGGTGTTTTGCGCCTCTGGTATTCTTGCCAATCCCTTTCTGTGCCCCGCTCATGTATTGACCCATGTGCCTGTTCATCTTAGCCGATATGATGCCTGACAGGAGCTTCCATGTAGTACTGAGGCAGGTTATTGGTCGGTAGTTGGATGGGACCGGTCCCTTCTTGGGGTCCTTGGGAATCAGGACCGTCCGACCTTCGGTTAGCCATTCCGGGTGTCTCTCGTTAACTAGCAGCTGGTTCATTTGTGCTGCCAGACGCTCGTGGAGTGCAGTCAGCTTCTTCAGCCAGTAGGCATGAACCATGTCGGGCCCTGGTGCTGTCCAACTCTTCATACTGGAGACCCTTTCTTGGATGTCTGCCACTGTGATGGTTACTGGACCCTGTTCAGGGAGGTCGCTATGGTCTGCCCTCAGATCCACTAGCCACTGAGCATTGCCGTTATGGGTTGCGTCCTTCTCCCATATGCTCTTCCAGTATTGCTCCGTCTCCAGCCTTGGTGGTGCTGTTCTCTTATTGTTCCCTTGCCACTGAGAGTACACCTTTGCTGGTTCTGTGGAGAACAGCTGGTTTATTCTCCTGCCTTCTATCTCTCTGGTGTACCTCCTCAAGCGGCTGGCCAAGGCTGTGAGTCTTTGCTTGGCAGTTTCCAAGGCCTCAGGTATGGACAGCTTGCTGTATTTCTTATGCACCTTCTTTGTCGCGCCTTTCTGCAACTCTGTTAGTTGGCTAACCTCCCTTCGTGCTACTTTGATCTTGCCCTCTAGCCTCCTTCTCCATGGAGGGTACTGCCCCTTGTGGCTGTTCAACTTGTAGCCAAGCATCTCACTGATCACTGCTGCCATAGTGTAGATCAGCTTGTTAGTGTCGGTAATCGTGGTTGTAGGTATCATCCGTAGTGCTGCATTAACATCATCTAGCAGACCTTCTGAGGGTACTTCATGTAATCTTGGTAACCGGCTACGGGGGATCCAGGTTTCAAGCTTGGCCATGATCCTATTTTTCAGGTCAGTTCCTCTCGCACTCAACGATCCTTCTTCTATCGCACTTGGGGCTATGTACCCAATCTCGGGTGGGGGTGATGATATCTCCCCCCTGACCTGGCGTCCTGACTCCTCCTTGCCGTAGCATTTATGTTGTACCTCGTCAATCTCTAGCTGTGAGAGCAGTCCATTCTTTCGAATGTTGGAACACTGAGCTACTAGTTGTTTCGCCGTCATTGTGGATGTTGGGTATCGAAGAATCCATAGGTCCCTCATCCTATTCATGTAACCCCTTCCGCCAGGGTTACTTGCATAGTAGCATTCCAACAACACCCTGTTTTCGTCTCTTGCCCACCGATGCCTTCTTGTTCCAGTAGCCCACTTGTCGTCAGGGTGCCCTGGTTCCTCAACACCTGACGCGGACCTTGTTGATCCGGGCGACGTCCGAGCCGGCATGCCTTCATATTTATCTGTCTCGCTCATGTCTGCGGTAGGCTCGCTTAGCATAGGGGGTCTAGCCTTAGGACCCTTACTGGATACAGACGCCCCAGGCGGGAATCGAACTTGCGATCCTCTGCTCCAAAGGCTCCAAATATCAGTCCTTATGTGGCAACTATACATTGCTTGTAGGAGGCTACATCTCTTTAGGAGTCAGAGTTCAGCATCACTGCTAGCCACAGTGAAACACATGACATGTGTCTCCCCTTCATGTCATATGTCGCAGCAGGTGTTATTGTGCACGATAACAGTCCACGCCCAGATTCTCTTCTTCGCAGTCCTCCTGGTGTTCCATGTCATTGTCATCACAGAGATCCTCCCTTCTGACTGCTCCACTCTGTGCATTGTACTCTGATGCTTCTGTCCACCAGGGCTGTCTACCACGTTCCCCTTGTTCTGTCGACAGTCCTCTGATTGCTCTCCATTCATCTTCATCCTCCGAACTGTGCTCTTGCTCATGCCGCTCATGTCTGTCCTTGTTGTTTTTCTGTTTTTGCTTTCTCTGTTCTGCATGTGAGTTGACTTTTTCAACTGGCAAGAAGTCACACGGCAGCAGGAGGTTCCCGTGGACAACTCTGACACGTCCCTTGCCATTTTCTGGCTTAATCTCATATACTGGGCTATCCTTATGTTTCCTTTGTGTCACCTGAAACACCTGGTCCTCCCAGAAGGATCTCAGTTTCCCTGGTCCTCCCTTTTCACCAAGATTCCAGACCAGTACTCTGCACCCTGGGTACAGCTCTGCACCGTGTGTTTTTCTGTCATAGAGCACTTTCCCCAGTCGACTCTCCTTGCAGGCTGTCGCTGAGGCCAGTTTGTAAGCGTCCTTCATGCGAATCTTCCACTTCTCAGCATAGTCTTGATGAGAAGGGCTTTGGTCATTAGCTGTGAGACCAAAAATCATATCAATGGGGAGTCTGGGGTTTCTCCCAAATAAGAGGAAATAAGGTACATATCCAGTAGCCTCGCTGCGCGTACAGTTATAGGCATGGACCACCTTTGCCAGGGATGCCTTCCAATCTGCTTTTGCTCCCTCTGGAAGGTTCCGAAGCATGGCCAGCAGTGTCCTATTGAACCTTTCTACTTGGCCATTTCCCTGGGGGTGGTATGGTGTGGTTCTGGATCCCTTGACTCCACTGTATTCTTCCAGCTTGGCAAAGAGTTTGTTTTCGAATTCTCTTCCCTGGTCATGATGGAGCCGTGTGGGAAAACCAAACTTCAAGACGAAGTCTCCAAATATTTTCTCTGCCGCTGTTTTGGCACTTTTATCTCTGCAGGGATAAGCCTGAGCAAATCGTGTAAAGTGGTTGGGACGCTTGTTTTTTAGACAGCTACACACCTGTGTTATGTAATGCTCCACGTCCGTCTGCATGTGAGGCCAGTAAAAGCGATCCCGAATGAGGGCCAAAACTCTCTCCACCCCCAAGTGGCCCATGTCTTCATGTAGTTCTTTATAAACGAGCGAATGGAACTTCTTAGGCAGGAGTAGCTGTGTTCGGCTGGGTGTTTTCCTGTACAGTAAACCATCCTCATCAAGGTGCAGTTTCTGTTTTTCCCTTGCCAGGGCAGCGATCTCCTTGTTGCATTCTGCCTTGGCAGAAAACAGGCATGACATACTTCAGGACTTCAGGACTTCCCCGATTACAGGATCCTCTCTTTGTGCATCTCTTAAGTTTGCCTTAGGGATTTCCAGACCTGACATCCCTACCTCCTCACTTTGCTCTGCTACCACAGTTGAGATGTTTAATGGGCAGAGCCAGGGTTCACTTCCCTGCAGCTGAACAGCCAGAGCCTCAGTCACGCTGTTTAGGACCTCAGGTGTCACTGCTTCTGTACAAGTTTGTATGTAGTGTTCCATATCCAAGGGCATTCGTGAGAGACCATCTGCATCTTTGTTAGCTCTGCCAGGTCGATACTTGATGGAGAACTGGAAGTCAGCGAGTTCAGCTACCCATCTGTGTGTGGTTGCATTCAGTTTTGCCGTTGTCAGCACATATGTGAGGGTGTTTTTGTCAGTATAGACAATGATGGGTGGTGAATAGTAGAGATAATCTCTAAACCTCTCACATATGGCCCACTTCAGGGCAAGAAATTCCAACTTCCCTGAATGGAGGTGGTAGTTCTTCTCTGGGGCAGTAAGGGTCCTAGACCCATATGCAATAACCACTAGCTTCCCATTTTGTCTTTGGTAAAGCACAGCTCCAAGTCACTCCTGCGATGCATCACAATGTAAGATGAATGGTTGCTCGAAGTTGGGATAACCTAAAACTGGGGGCTGAATGAGGAAATTGACTAGCTGACAGACCACCTGATGATGCTCAGCTGACCATGCCACTGGGTGAGAGGATGGTAGCTGACCCCCTTGATTCTTTGTCTTTTTGTTGTGTTTTGACTTCCTGTCTCTCCCTTCCCCTGGCTTTTCTGAGGAGAGCAGGTCATAGAGTGGCTTTGCAATGCGTGAAAAGTTAGGAATATAGTTGCGATAGTATGAGATGAATCCCAACAGCTTCTTCACTTCCCCAATGGTGGTGGGGTTCCTTTGTTTCAAGGCTTGGACAGGCGCAATGTCAGCGGGGTCCATGGTGTGACCATCTTGAGTTACCAACCTCCCCAGGAACCTCACCTGATTTTTGAACAGTTCACATTTCCTGGGTGTTAATTTCACTCCATGGCTCTGATAACGCTGCAGGATCTGCTTTAGATCATTTAAGTGGTCCTCAAATGTTTTTGAATGAACAAGGTTGTCATCCAAGTAAGGCAGACATATGTCGTCCCGCAGCCCTGCAAGGCATTCTTCCATCGACCTCTGAAACTCTGCTGGAGCAGACGACAGCCCAAAAGGGATTCTTACCCATTCATACAATCCCCAGGGTGTGATGAATGCAGTGAGAGGGCGACTTGACTCCTCCAGGAAGCCCTGGTGATAAGCCTTCCCTTGGTCTAAGACCGAGAACCAGGAGCTTCCTTTCAATGTGTTGAGCATATCTTGTATGCGTGGTATGGGATGGCGGTCAGGGATTGACTTCATATTTAGCTCCCTATAGTCACAGCACAAGCGGAGGCTGCCATCTTTTTTCCGCACACATACGATGGGGCTGGAGTAGGAGGATTTTGATTTCTTTATCCACCCTCTATTCAGCAAATCTTCCAGATATTCTTTTACTTCTTTATGAAGTGGCTTAGGCACTGATGTATATGTTCGGCGAACAGGTGTGGGGTCACTGAGGCGGATCTTAAGCTGCAGTGAGGGGATATTGCCAACATCCTGTTCATCACGAGCAAAGGCATTACTCTCCTCCCTTAATAGCTGTCTGATCTTCAGCTGCTGTGCCAGAGAGAGGTGGTCAAGGGGAACTGGGGGGTCCCATACACCTTCACTGTTGCTTCTTGTTCTGTTTTCCTGTTCCCCCATTTGGCTAGCTGGAGGTGCAGCTGTTGCTTCTACAGTAGGTCTTGTTGTTTCCAACTGTTCTATTTCCACTGCCACTGTGTTAGCTGGGTAAATAGTTCGGACCCTCTGAGTTTGTCCTAAAACAATTCTCGGAGGCAGTATGATCTCATAAGCTTTGGTATTAGTGACTGGGAGGCTAATACGGGACCAGCTGCCTTGCTGTAAATGGACAACGCTCTCTTGCACCTCCAATCCCTCTGGCATCTGTGGGTAGGGACTGGGCTCAAACAGGACATCCTGACCTGCTGGGAGTGGGCCTGCTCTCACACTACACTTGACAAGTCTTGTCTGACCAGATGGGATGCTCATTAATTCTCTCCCAGTCTTCACTCTGCCCTCACCTAGCCCATCATCTCCACTCTTCATCACCTTTATAAAGACCTCAGCTTTCTTACAGTCAATGGAGAATGCTGTGCTAACAGCTTCTGTTACAGCATGAGGTGACTCTATTCCCCTCTCTAGCATGTGTTCAATCACGCTGAAGCCAATTATTGGCTCCTCAGCCACCCCATCTTCCTGAGCTACTAATACTGGCACGAGAAGCTCTAACTGCGCAGCCTCTTCTGTGGGCAACCTGAATTTGATTTCAACCCACCCGAAAAATGGGATTGGTGTCTGATTTACTGCCCTCCCATCTAATATACCAGGTCCAATGATTTCAGTTAAACTCCTAACTTTGATGTGTGGGATGTTCTGTTGTCTCCATTTTTCATTTATGAGATAAACCTGTGATCCTGTGTCCCACAACGCTGTGGTTTTTACTCCCTCAAGCAGGCAGGTGATCATGTGCTTCCTCCCAATAAGATTGAGGAGCTGGGCTCTTCGCCTTGGGGAGAGGAGGCTGACGGAGACCGCTTCATTCCTCTTATTTTGCGTGGTGGCTGCTACTTTTGTCTCCAAATGTTTTATACTGTCTGCCAAGAGTTTGTGAACATCTTGTTGTTGCTCACCTTGGTTTAGTGGCTGAAAAGAGGGTGACGGGCATGGGTTCACCGTGCTAGCTGACATACCAATCTGTTCTGCCCTGTCTGGAAGTTTTCTCCGGGGCGGCATCCCCTTGACAAATGCCCACTTTGTCCACATTTGAAGCAGTGGTCGCAGTTTTCTCCTCTATTGCTGTCCTGACAATCCCTGCAGCCACGTTTGAGACTTGGGCGGTGTGAGGGAGAGGGTCGGTGCAACTCACGAATAACTCCTTTTATTTCAGCTATTTCCCCTTTTAGTTGATTGATGATTTCAAACAGCTCAGTTTCCTTGCGAGTCACTGTTGCTGGTGCTTTAGCAGTTTTACCTTTTGTCGAGGTGGAGAATGGCTGGTCTTGCCCACCAACTGCTGCCTCCTGCACTGACTGTGCCTCTGCTTTTATCTCTCTTACTTTCATTTCTCGGGTGGGCTTTCTGAATTTTTGTTGCCTCTCCCACTCAAGGCTGGCTGCTTCATTTGTCTTTGCAATCAGCACATCGTCAGTGACTGCTGGATGATCCAGGTAGGGTTTGATCTGGTATTTCACATTGTCACTGATCAGACCTGTGCCAACGGCTCGCAGAAACTTTTTCTGAATCAGTTCGACACTGTATTGTTCATTTGTCCCTGGCTCCCTTGATGGTGCTAGGAGTCTTTCTTTCAGCTCTATTGCCCTAAATAGAAAGTTCTGTGGGGACTCATTACTTCCTTGGGTGATATTTATCAGCCGATGATAGAGGTCAGTAGAGCTATCCTCCTTGTAGTGTCCCCTCCGTATGGTACGAAGCTGCATGAGGGTGAGGTCTGTTTTAATCTCCAACATATCACGGAGACTTAGGCCTGGGCTTATGGCTCTAACAACAGCTTCAATAATTTCAGCTTCGCTGTGATTCTTTTTAAGTCCCATTTCGATTTGATGAATCAGGTTGGAGTATGACAATTTGTCTTTCTGACCCCTTTCCCCAATTTGGCCACTGATTCTAAATTCCCTGCGTATAGTCACTTCAGGGGGCTGTGTTGCTGGTGAAGCAGGTAACAGTGATGGAAGAGCAGGTAACTGTGTAGCCAGACCCTGACTAGTTTCTTGGGAGGCCATTCTGTCTGTCAGTCTTGCCATTTCTTCCTCTAACCTTTTTGTCGAGGTTTGAAAACTTAGTTGCAATGCTGCATATTGTTATTGTAGACTGGCCAATGCAACCGCATCCCTACTGATACTATCTTCACGTTCCTGTGCAGGGTCATCTCTTTCCTTTAGTTCTTTAACAGTTTTAATTAATCTGTCCAGGAATGTGTGTGCTACTTCCTCTTCCTCCACTTCAATAATTGTTTCAACTGCTTCACTTATTGTTCTAATCAGCGTGTGCTTCTTCGTCTGTTTCCCGATTGAGATTTTAGCTTGTAAACACACTTCTTGTAGTTGGTCTGACCTTAACTGCAGCAAGCTCTCACTTAGCTGGTCTTGCAGTTGCTCCAACTCCATACTGTGTGTGATGACTCTGTAATCTCACACTGCTTCTCAGTAGATTGCTGATCCCACCACTGCCACCAAATTTTGTTGCACACTTGGATTACAATGAATTGAAACCAGCGTGGCTTTGTGAGTTCGCTTTTACTGTATCTGCAAATATATATGTTGACATAGCACAAAGTTACACACTTTTGCAGTCTCACACAACTCTTAGAGGCGCACTGCCTTATGGTTAGTTTTTAAACTCAAAACACTAATACTTATTACAATAACAACAATGGAATAAACGTCGACAACTGTGTGATTCACCAGTCTATATCTGCTGTGATTACAGCCCGCTACAGGTGTAAATCCACAAAAGCGCCACAAGGTTTCCGCACAAACTAATGAATTAGCTCTAGCTGCTAATCGTTAGCGTCACGGCTAATTCACATCGCTACCAATAACTTATATACTAATGACACATAGTGGGGATCAACGGCCAACTTTCCCACATTCTCTGCAACCCCGTGGACTCATCTGTAGATACATTTTAAGTTATTTACCATCTTGTATCTGCTTACCTGCAAATATATATGTTGACATAGCACAACGTTACACACTTTTGCAGTCTCACACAACTCTTATAGGCGCACTGCCTTATGGTTAGTGGCTGCGCTTATTTACTCCCGCTAGAGCTGCTTATTTTAGGGGATACTCCCTCTTGTGGTGTAACGGAGGAATAACTACCCTTCCTGCACTATGTCATTTTTGGAGACTGGGGCACACATTATTTTACAACCATCAAAGAAAATACATATTTGAACAATCAGACTATTTAACTAACTATAATATTGTAACTAAAGATTATGGGGGGTGTCCTGTTTTGTCCACAATGTCTTTCTTGTCCTTACAATATTTTATTTAATAAAAGAATCACAATTCGTGTTTGTTAACAGATAAATTAGTACATCATACCATGATATGTAACATATAGTGTGACATTTTTTTACTGTGACAAGTATGGTTTGTCATGAAAGAAAAGTATATTTTAAACACTTTATTTGACTACTTTTATGATTTAAATGGCACAAAGGAATATGAAGATAAAACCAGTCTTATCAACCTTTACCTAAATAATAGCCTTGGAACTTTTTCAATATTGTGATATTTCACAGTTTTTAGTGTCTGGCACCAAAAAAACAAAAAAAAACAAAACAACATTTTCTAATGAACACAACCAAATTTACTAATAACCAAAGCATCTGGCATGCACAATCAGAAGATCATTCTATATATTCAAGTTTCGTTCTATATATTCAGAAGATATACACACACACCCATCTCGCCCCTGCGGGCGGTTTATCCTTCAAGCTCGGGTCCTCTACCAGAGACCTGGGAGCTTGAGGGTCCTGCGCAGTATCTTAGGTGTTCCCAGGACTGCGCTCTTCTGGACAGAGATCTCCGATGTTGTTCCCGGGATCTGCTGGAGCCACTCGCCTAGCTTGGGAGTCAACGCACCTAGTGCTCCGATTACCACGGGGACCACTGTTACCTTCACCCTCCACATCCTCTCGAGCTCTTCTCTGAGCCCTTGGTATTTCTCGAGCTTCTCGTGTTCCTTCTTCCTGATATTGCTGTCATTCGGAACCGCTACATCGATCACTACGGCCGTCTTCTCCTGTTTGTCTACCACCACTATGTCCGGTTGGTTAGCCACCACCATTTTGTCCGTCTGTATCTGGAAGTCCCACAGGATCTTAGCTCGGTCATTCTCCATCACCCTTGGGGGTATCTCCCATTTTGACCTCGGGATTTCCAGGTTATACTCGGCACAGATGTTCCTGTACACTAAGCCGGCCACTTGGTTATGGCGTTCCATGTATGCCTTGCCTGCTAGCATCTTGCACCCTGCTGTTATGTGCTGGATTGTTTCTGGGGCATCTTTACACAGCCTGCACCTGGGGTCTTGCCTGGTGTGATAGACCCCAGCCTCTATGGATCTTGTACTCAGAGCTTGTTCTTGTGCTGCCATGATTAGTGCCTCTGTGCTGTCTTTCAGTCCAGCTTTGTCCAGCCACTGGTAGGATTTCTGGATATCAGCCACCTCCTCTATCTGCCGGTGGTACATACCGTGCAGGGCCCTGTCCTTCCATGATGGTTCCTCGCCTTCCTCCTCTTTCTTGGGTTTCTGCTGCCTGAGGTATTCACTGAGCACACTGTCAGTTGGGGCCATCTTCGTGATGTATTCGTGGATGTTTCTTGTCTCATCCTGGACTCTGGTGCTGACACTCACCAGTCCCCGGCCCCCTTCCTTCCGCTTAGCGTACAGCCTCAGGGTGCTGGACTTGGGGTGAAACCCTCCATGCATGGTAAGGAGCTTTCTTGTCTTTATGTCAGTGGCTTCTATCTCCTCCTTTGGCCAGCCTATTACCCCAGCAGGGTACCTGATCACCCGCAGGGCGTAGGTGTTGATAGCCCGGATCTTGTTCTTACCGTTCAGCTGACTCCTCAGGACTTGCCTGACCCTCTGCAGGTACTTGGTGGTTGCAACTTTCCTAGTGGCCTCTTCATGGTTCCCATTTGCCTGTGGGATCCCCAGGTACTTGTAACTGTCCTCTATATCTACAATGTTGCCTTCTGGTAGTTCAATCCCCTCAGTTCTGACTACCTTCCCTCTCTTTGTTACCATCCGACTACACTTCTCCAGCCCGAATGACATCCCAATGTCATTGCTGTATAGCCTGGTAGTGTGTATCAGTGAATCGATGTCTCGTTCACTCTTGGCATACAGCTTGATGTCATCCATGTACAGGAGGTGGCTGACAACCGCTCCATTCCGTAGTCGGTATCCGTAGCCAGTCTTGTTAATGATCTCACTGAGGGGGTTCAGGCCTATGCAGAACAGCAGTGGGGACAGAGCATCTCCTTGGTAGATCCCGCACTTGATGGTGACTTGTGCTATGGGCTTGGAGTTGGCCTCTAGTGTTGTATGCCACATCCCCATTGAGTTCCTGATGAAGGCTCTTAGGGTCCTGTTGATCTTGTACAATTCTAGGCATTCCAGTATCCAGCTGTGGGGCATTGAGTCATAGGCCTTCTTGTAATCAATCCAGGGAGTGCACAGGTTGGTCAGTCTGGTCTTGCAGTCTCGGCTGACTGTTCTGTCTACCAGTAGCTGGTGTTTTGCGCCTCTGGTATTCTTGCCAATCCCTTTCTGTGCCCCGCTCATGTATTGACCCATGTGCCTGTTCATCTTAGCCGATATGATGCCTGACAGGAGCTTCCATGTAGTACTGAGGCAGGTTATTGGTCGGTAGTTGGATGGGACCGGTCCCTTCTTGGGGTCCTTGGGGATCAGGACCGTCCGACCTTCGGTTAGCCATTCCGGGTGTCTCTCGTTAACTAGCAGTTGGTTCATTTGTGCTGCCAGACGCTCGTGGAGTGCAGTCAGCTTCTTCAGCCAGTAGGCGTGAACCATGCCGGGCCCTGGTGCTGTCCAATTCTTCATACTGGAGACCCTTTCTTGGATGTCTGCCACTGTGATGGTTACTGGACCCTGTTCAGGGAGGTCGCTATGGTCTGCCCTCAGATCCACTAGCCACTGAGCATTGCCGTTATGGGTTGCGTCCTTCTCCCATATGCTCTTCCAGTATTCAGAAGATATATATATATATATATATATATATATATATATATATATATATATATATATATATATATATAGATATAATGGTGGTACTGTAGTTTCTGATCCATACACTAATCTAGTAGTTGGCGGTAATGCACCATTCAGTTGTTTGCCAACCGCCATAAAAACAGAAGAGGAAGAAGAAGATCCGTTTCCGTATCATCTCAGGGTCGGAAAGTATCGATCCAAAAATGTTTGTCATAGTGAAAATGTTAACTGGAAAGGACTTGAATATCCAAGTTGAGCCATCTGATACAATTGAGAATTTAAAATATAAAATCGAAGACAAAGAGGGCATTCCTGCAGGTAGGTCTAGAATCACTACCGTCATGACTAAAACGAGCACATATTACTACATCACAGTTAACGCTAGACAGATTGTCAAATGCCCAAACGTGTTATATAATTTGTCTGTTTCGAAAATATCCCACTGTCTGCTCATAAGAGTCCCTTTGTACGCTCCAAAAGGTTTCATGGTGCGTTTGCTTGCACTTTGTGAACTAAGAAATATTTATCCGAGTAGTCAGGAAGGTTGTTAAAGGACATTTTCTGATTTCCCCTTGTTAAAATAAATACATGTTGTTTACTTCTTCTTCTCTACAAGCTGCATTTCTCAGTAGGGACATTTATTTATTTCAAAGAATAATAGAAACGTAGCCGTAACATGCTACTCCTCCTCACTGAAAGGAGCCAGTTGGGGTGGTTCATACTTCTGACCACGATGCCTCCTGAGCGCTTCATATTCGAGGTAATTCGGTCATGCCTAGCTGAGAGGCGATACCAAAGAGATGCTGGAGAGAGTCTCTCTTGGCTGAAAGACCAGGATGTGTTGGCTGGGAGAGGGAGGTCAGGGCATCTCTGCTTAGACTGCAGTCCTGATTTAAGCAATCTAATTTTACCCAAGGCAGTTTTTTGCTGGCAGACAATTGGCTGAAAGACACAAGTGTACAGCAAGAGCTTGTATTTTCACATCAGTTCAAGTGCATCAAATGACCTCCTTGGAGTTTTTTTTTAATTTAAATAATTCTAATTGATAAATGATGCTTGAGTCTTTTCAGTAGTTCTGCAGAAATTCACAGTTTTGCTTGACAGTCAGTGCATATTCTTTACTTTTATTGTCTGTGTGTGTGTTTCAGAGCAACAGCGGCTTCTTTTTGGAAAGCAGCTGGAGGACAGATGCAATCTCACAGATTATGGAATTCAAAATGGGGCCCTCATATACATGGTTATAAGGCTTAGAGGGGGAGGGCAACTTGAACAAAATATTGAGGAAAGTATTGAAATTGAAGTTCCTTACTATTCTGAGGAAGACTTCAGCGAGGAAGACTTCAGTGAGGAAGACTTCAGCGAGGAAGACGATGGCACAGGAAGCAAGAATCCCAAAAAGCAAAGTATGGAAAATCTAGTTTTCATGTAAATCCTTTCAAAAACACCAAAGATCAACATGTCAGTGGCCCAAGCGCCCAGTGACTTCTGAGCAAACTGGGAAGTCCCCCCCAGTCATATCAGAGAGATTCTCTGCAACATCCACTGAAGCTTGCTCAGCGGTGATGAGAGGAAAGATTTCAAAGCCAGAGAGCTGAGAGAATGTTTTCTACTCACCCCACGGAACGAAGATGATGATGCATTAATGCCCCATTTCAACAGATTTGGTCTTTGTGATTTATTATGATCAGTAGTTTTTATAAATCAGCTGTTGCTCTGCCACAACTGGTTCAGCCAGGCAGATGACACACATATGAAGAGCCAGATGGACACTACTTCAATTAATGATATCATCAGTAAATGATTCAGCAAAATGGAAATGTCCCTGGGTTACTGACTTGAATTTTGAATTTGTTATTACTTTGTGTTATGTGAACTTTTCAGAGATAAAAATTACTACTATAAGCTTTATTTTTGTATAAACAGCCTGTTCTCAAGGAGATAATAATCAGTAGATTTTGTATTTTAGTATTTAAGGCCAGAGAAAAGTGAGCTCTAGTGCTAGAGAGCCATGTTAGTGGTTGCAGCTAGTGAGATGTGTTTTGTGATTGTTTGGAGGAGAGGAGTGTATTTGGTGACTAACCCTTTTTTGACTTGCTTTCCAGTTTACTGACCAACGTCTGAGTTTTGGTTTGTTTCTTCAAATGGTGATAGCGGCTTATCAGTCTCTTTAAGTTGAGTTATTAATAGAAGCTTTAAAACTCTTTAATTTAACCATTTCACCTCCCTGTCTCCTTTTTTTCGACCTGGATACTTTTTGTTACCTTCCCTCATCCCCTCGACCTTTTTAGGGGAACGTAACATATATGTATGTATAGATGAAAACACTATTTGTTTGACATTTGCTGGAATAATTTGTATTTGTTGATACTATTATCATATTTTGTTCCTTTTTTTGAAAATCAATAGTTAAATATGCATCCTTACAAAATCAATGTTGTATTCTGTCATCACTGTTTATTGATGCTACAACATCTCTTGAAATCTCATGGATTTTTTTCTTTTTTTAAACAAGGGTTTTGTACATTTCTATATACCTATATGTTGAAAGTGGATTGTTTTCAGCAATGCTAATCGAAACACATTTGATTAGTTTTATTTATATGTAGCAGACGTTTTTCTGTTTTGCTTCTACTCTGCTGTGAATCTCTCAAAGAAATCTAAAAGAAAAAGTCGAGCATGAGAACCATAATATGTAATGAATGTTGCCTTTTATTTCTGTGCCACACAGGGTTGGCTGGTTTTCTTGGAGCGCATTATCGCTTGTGCGACAGTATACTGCCCTCCCTCATGTCATCATCAATTTTATTGGAATTCCACATGAAAGACCAATACAAAGTGGTGTACACGTGAGAAGTGGAACGAAAATCATACATGATTCCAAACATTTTTTACAAATAACTGAAAAGTGGGGTGTGCATAATTATTCAGCCCCCTGAGTCAATACTTGTAGAACCACTTTTTGCTGCAATTACAGCTGCCAGTATTTTAGGGTATGTCTCTACCAGCTTTGCACATCTAGAGACTGAAATCCTTGCCCATTCTTCTTTGCAAAACAGCTCCAGCTCAGTCAGATTAGATGGACAGCGTTTGTGAACAGCAGTTTTCAGATCTTGCCACAGATTCTCAATTGGATTTAGATCTGGACTTTGACTGGGCCATTCTAACACATGGATATGTTTTGTTTTAAACCATTCCATTGTTGCCCTGGCTTTATGTTTAGGGTCGTTGTCCTGCTGGAAGGTGAACCTCTGCCCCAGTCTCAAGTCTTTTGCAGACTCCAAGAGGTTTTCTTCCAAGATTGCCCTGTATTTGGCTCCATCCATCTTCCCATCAACTCTGACCAGCTTCCCTGTCCCTGCTGAAGAGAAGCACCCCCAGAGCATGATGCTGCCACCACCATATTTGACAGTGGGGATGGTGTGTTCAGAGTGATGTGCAGTGTTAGTTTTCTGCCACACGTAGCGTTTTGCATTTTGGCCAAAAAGTTCCATTTTGGTCTCATCTGACCAGAGCACCTTCTTCCACATGTTTGCTGTGTCCCCCACATGGCTTGTGGCAAACTGCAAATGGGACTTCTTATGGTTTTCTGTTAACAATGGCTTTCTTCTTGCCACTCTTCCATAAAGGCCAACTTTGTGCAGTGCACGACTAATAGTTGTCCTATGGACAGATTCCCCCACCTGAGCTGTAGATCTCTGCAGCTCATCCAGAGTCACTATGGGCCTGTTGGCTGCATTTCTGATCAGCGCTCTCCTTGTTCGGCCTGTGAGTTTAGGTGGATGGCCTTGTCTTGGTAGGTTTACAGTTGTGCCATACTCCTTCCATTTCTGAATGATCGCTTGAACAGTGCTCCGTGGGATGTTCAAGGCTTGGGAAATCTTTTTGTAGCCTAAGCCTGCTTTAAATTTCTCAATAACTTTATCCCTGACCTGTCTGGTGTGTTCTTTGGACTTCATGGTGTTGTTGCTCCCAATATTCTCTTAGCCAACCTCTGAGGCCGTCACAGAGCATCTGTATTTGTACTTACATTAGATTACACACAGGTGCACTCTATTTAGTCATTAGCACTCATCAGGCAATGTCTATGGGCAACTGACTGCACTCAGACCAAAGGGGGCTGAATAATTACGCACACCCCACTTTTCAGTTATTTATTTGTAAAAAATGTTTGGAATCATGTATGATTTTCGTTCCACTTCTCACGTGTACACCACTTTGTTTTGGTCTTTCACGTGGAATTCCAATAAAATTGATTCATGTTTGTGGCTGTAATGTGACAAAATGTGGGAAAGTTCAAGGGGGCCGAATACTTTTGCAAGCCACTGTAAGTGACGGCAGTATACTTGTAGTTTAGGACTTGGAAAGTTCAAGGTTGTGATTGACGCAGTGGCAAGAGCACATCTTTCCACAACTTCAAACACTGCCAACAGAACTCATGCACTTTCTGTTTTAGGAAGTAAAATGTTTGTGTCTTATTTGTTTGTGCTTTTTGTTGTTTTTGTTTTACTTGCATTTTGTACCTTGGGGCCACTGTATAGTTTGAGAAAGAGAATCCAAGAGAGACTGACTTTTTAAAAAACAAGTTTGTAATGGTCCACTACTTTGAGAAAAACTGCTGTATTCAGAATGTTAGAGTAGCATTTCTTAACATAAAACTGCACCCAGTTTGGGACTTTGCAGTTTTTAACTGCGTCCACAAATATCACTTAGACTCGGTCTGTGGAAGCCATGAATGTGTTTTACAGAGAAGGATTTGTGATTTGAAATGTGATTTATATTTTTTGCTCATCAGTTATTTTCCTATTAGTTATCAGTATTTTGTTTTTGGGGGGGATGATTGCATTAATTAGAGAAAGTTGGGTCACATGGTTATAGGTGATGCCAGGTGGTTCATATAAGCAGCTGCTCACCTGTGTAGAGACAGACTGAGGGAGTTGCCGTGTTTCTTTTTATTGGGGGGGGGGGTTTACCCCTGTTTTCTTTTGATCACTGTGATTATTTAGAATACATTGCGTGCGCGTTATTACGAGTTGAATTTCATTAAATAAATCTTTTTTTGTGTATTCCGCACTGACGGAGAATTTTTTTGGGCACTGCCTAAAAAAACAAGGAAATGAAGAACGACCTGACCCCCTCAGTGACATTTTTGTTTATTTTCCTCACTATGCTATGGATGCAAAACAAAGTAAAAACAAAAAAAAAAAAAAAGGAAAGAAACAAGATCCCAAAAATTTTGCCAGTTTTTCTGGCAAAATCATGGCTGCAAGAGACGGACCAAGGAAGTGAAAAAAGAGAGGTGAGGAAAGGAAGGTGATAAATTTGTCCAAAGGAGAAAAACCATTATGGGATGAAGTTGTAAAGTGTAAAAACATAAGAAGATTATATGATGGTGAAAAAAACACAGCAGCAAAGTCAAGCAGTCTGGTGTTCTTTGTTCTTGGCTGGCCTGTTTAAGATTGGCTAGTCTCTTCTGAGAAAAAGTGATGTTATGAATGTTTCTGTGCACAAGATTTAACAACAGAATTTAAAAATTCAGAATCTCTATAATGGATGATTTTGTTGCCTCTATGAAATACAAGTGCTAACTTGTATAAATAATATCCTGATTTTTACTCATCAAATCACTAATATAATACAAAGGTCTCCTTTGATTTCTTCCTAATCAATCTGACATTTTCTTTTTAAAGCTTATAATTTAGGAGCTACTGATCCACTCTGCACATGTTGAAACAAAACAGAAAAAATGCAGCACTTTTTATAAGTTCTTTATTTTTCACAATCCGCTACAGGCTAACATTTTGTCACGCAAGTAGACCTGATGCGTGATGCTAAGATTTCATTTGTAACAGACTTGAGTGCTGATGAAGTTTATTCATATTTCATATTCACAGACATGTTTCAGTAAAAGATGTATGTATAATGATTTCTCTGCACAGTTAGTGATTTTAACAGAACAATAACAGTCTCTTGTTGTGCAATTTAAAGTTCAGTCAGTAGGAGGCAGAGAAACAAAGGCTGACAAAATAAAGCTGTGTCTTTTGGAGCTGAGTTACACAACATAATTTTTTTATATCAACAATTGTTAAACCTTGAAGGAAAATATAAACATTCTCTTAAATTGTTCATGTGTCTTGGTTTTATGTTTTCCTCCACACAGGGATGGAGGTCTGCCTTGGAGCGACCCCACTGGGGCAGATTTCATATGGTGAACTGGTCTGTGAACATTCACGCTTTAGTTTCAGGCAGACAAAACAGAACTCCATCATGCAGCGAGGACATTTGATATTTTTGCAGTATTCTGTGGTATGCTCCACCCTCATGCCACATGTAGGACAGAGTCTGATGGCGGGGCAGCTGGTGACGCCCTCCACCTCAGGCAGACTGATGGTTTTACATGTCTGTATGAGTTGCAGGTCCTTGTTCTCACAGCCGTCGTTATCACAGCGGTCAGATCGAGGACCTGAACCCTTCCATGGTTTCAGACACTGCCAGCAGAACTGGTAGGTCTTCTTCTGATCAGCTGTGCATACGACACACTGGACACACAGGTTGGACAGATCCTTCCTCTCTACATCTGTTTTACACTGTGGACACTGATGTGGGAAACAGTGTTTTAAAGAAAAGAAAGAGACCTCCAATTTAAACATTTTTATCAAAGTGAAATAAGCTGAAAGGTCACAATAATAACCATAAATCACTTACTGGCTGAACCTCGCAGTGGTCTGCAAGAGCCAGACGGGCCATGCTCTCTTCAAAGTGCTGCATTTCCTCCACAGTCAGATCAGCCAGTCTGCGCACCTCCTGGTACGACCACTCTGTATTACACTGCTTGGTGCCCTCCACTAAAGCCGGACATCTGAATTTGTAATTTCCCTGAGAACAACAACAAAAAAAAGACTTACTGTATAATTAGAGGAATAACTAAGAACTGAAGTCCAAATCTTCAAGGCTCTTACTTTAATTATAATAATTATAATAGTATTTTGTTTCATTTATATCTAATAAGCTACTGGCTATTTTCACTATCAAATCTGACAAACACACAATGATAACCTTTTAAAAAAGTAACTCACTCCTTGAAACGAGTACCAGTAGCACCCAACTATTTAGCTTAAACAATTTATAAAAAAGCAGGATCTTGACCTAAAAGGTAACATTTGTATATTAATTTTAGCTAAAAAAGATTTATTTTAACAGAGCTCAAAACTTAAATAGAACTTTGTTGCACCACCATTATCCAAATTAAACATGAAACTTTATTTACAAGAAAAAATAAAGCGCTACAAGGACATGGCATACCTCATCCAGCAGGGAGCGACACCAACGTGTCAGAGATTCAGGAGTGACAGCGTGGCCGCAGGACATCTCTGCTCTGAGAGAGTCATCACCTGAGGAGGGAGTGGACGACAACAAATCAAACATGTTATTAGTTTAGAGAGGAAACAAAGTCAAACTAGATTTGCATGTCAAGCTACCCCTCAACTCATCCAAATCTAATAAATCTCACACAGAGTGCATCATGTAAGCTGCTTTCCATCCCCACTCCTCCTTTTATACTGTGTCTGACTTAATCACCATCATATCTGTCTTTGGTGCCTGCTCTGGTCTGTGCTGGAGTCTAGCTGCTGCTTCCAGAACAGAAACAAAACACCAAATATAAATTATATTCAGTAAAAATGAAAGAAATCTTACATGATGAATCCAAGTCATCCTCTCTGTTGACGAACTTCAGGGTGGTGTCTAGAGGGTCGTATTTCTTCTCCACCTGATCCTGTCCACGAATGCTCATTTTGGGGATCCAGCACTACAAATGCTGTAACATAAGATTTATATTAACATGTCAGTCTGCATACAGACCACAAATGATGACTGTCATTCTCACAAGATAGGAGTTTGGACTGAAAGGAGGATAAATGCTGTCTGATACACTGCTTCAGTGTGCTGATGGTTCACCTTTTCAAGAGGGAAATGAACCAACACATAAAAAACCAGAGATTTACACCCTACAACCTCAAACTGCTGTCAAATTAAAATAGGAGTCTCAGATTTCAGTTTTTGTTTACATGCAAATATTTCTTTAACAACAAACAAATAAAAATGATTTTAAGTAGTTATTTGCTGTTGAATAATGAGTAGTTTTAGTGATTCAGATTTCAAGCACTTTGCAGCACCAGAATAAGTGTAGAGCCTTTATGAAGTGGAAAAGTACAATTTTACTTGTTTTTGTAAACTTTATTTGCTTTTGAAGATGCATTCATGTTATTTGTGGTTGGTGTCACTGTATGGTCTTCTTATTGTCTTTCTTGGACTGAATACAGTGAATGTTTGTTAATGTCTTCTTGCATCTGTCCAGGTTTTTGAAGACTCCTCATATTGCTGGAGTTTTACTGGTGGAATTTTCCACTCTCATCCTAGATGAAAGTTTGAACACTGCTAGAAAAGACTCAGTGTATTCATGGTCTCTGTTTCACTCCCGGATAAAGGCTTGTGTGCTGAGTTTCAGTTAAATAACCATGGCATTTAAAAAAATGTTTTAGCTTATGTGTGTACCTTACAAAAAGTACGTCAAACGTGAAGGGTTTTGAATTCAGAAGCTTTCATTCTTAAAACAACTTATTTAAAAACCTCCTGTGAGGTGTGGCGAGTCACTCAAGGAAGTTCCAGCTGCCTTTAACTTTGTTACAGAATGTTAACGTTTCTCTTTCTTATGAGATTGTTATTACAAAGTAGTAAACATGTCCACAACATTATATGTTAAAAGAATATAAACTTAAACTTGAAGGAGGCTTCGTAGTTATTTAAGTGGATAAACTGAAGATATTAACAGCCGATTTAATAAAGGGAGAAATGTTATGTCTTACCTTGTAGTTTCGTAGTTTTTAGGACTTCCGCTTTTATTTTAATGCTCAGCCAGAAGTAGGACAGCCACACTTATAACTCCCGGGTTTGATTTAAGTATTCAAATAAATATTAAATTTGCCGAGAATTAAGAGTGTCCCGGGTCTGTGTGTACTTCCAGCGGTGGGTCCTTGTGTGTCTGTCGCACCTCCTCTGTCGCACTTCCTCGTTCAGCCTCTCTCCGGTATCGAAAGTGAAAGTTTGCTGAGGTCGGTAAATCAGATAGGCTGCACGGTGAGTACTCTCCTGTTTACCCTCCCTTTTTACTACTCACCGTTAGAAAACATCATCATTAGTGCTGTCTGGACTTACGGGTTATAGCGTCAGTGCGTTGGTACTTTATACTGAAGCTGTGATTGTTTTAATGTTGCTTGAATGGTCTGTTTTATCGCCCCTGAAGGCGGGTAAGCACGGCTAAGAGGCGGCAGCATGGTTCAATAACACTCGAGGCACAGACTGTTGCTGTGGACGAATTCATTCAAATTTAAAGGGTTTACAATTTAATTTTGAATGAATTCGCGATTTCGAAAATCAGACGTTTCAAGGTTATTTTACTTATAGCACATTTGTAATGATAGCACATTACCAAAGAAAGCTGTACTACCAACCGTAAAAGTATCGTCTTTATAATGTTGCTTTATTATTACCAGCTCAACTTTACTTAGACCAGCTTTATTTAAAGCATGCTACATAACACAGTCCAGTAACTCTACTGCACGGAGAGAGAAAACAGAACAAACGAGAGGATGCAGACACGACAGCGTCACACAGCTGTTGCAGATGTGTCTGCCGCACATCCATGACTCTGCTGTTCCACCACATCCTAAAGTTGATGTGTTGGATTGACATCTGGTGGCTGTGGAGGTCATTTGAGTACACTGAACTCATTTTAATGTAAAAAGAAAACAGTTTAAGATGATTCGAGATAACATAGTGAGTTATCCTGCTGGAAGCAGTCATCAGAGGAATGGTCCACTGTACACCACCAGCAGCTGTAACTGTGGATATATGGCAGGATGGATCCATGCTCTCATGTTGTTTATGCCGAACTCTGACCCTGCCGTCTGAATGTTTGTTGGTGCCTGTCTGGTTATCCTCAAATTCTGGAATGTCAAACTCACTTTACATCCTGGGCCACATACAGCAAACTTTAAGTGGGCCAGACCAGTGAAGCTCCCCCTTCTGTCAGTGTAAAGAAGTTTAACTACACATTGCAAACCTGAGATATGTTATTATAAGAAAAAAGAAACGCAATTTCAACAGCACTTTACACACAACTGTTATCTATTAATTAGCTATTTTTGGCTCAGTATGAATGGCCACGGGGAAGGTTTTTATCAGGAGAAAAAGCTTCTTAATGTCTATGCTTTTCTACTAATTTCCCAAAGCCATCTAATTGGCTGGATTGGCGTCTTTACCGGGTCAAGTGTAACCCCCGAGCATTATGTTTGACTCTCCTGCTCTAACCTCTGCTGTATCTAATATCCTTCAACAGAATGAATCCAAGCATCTGACAGTAAAGTTCAGGAGTGAAAATGCCGACACACATCAGACGGACATCAGGATGAATCACTACCTCGTGTCGAGGTTCAGAAAGAAACTAAAAAGCCTTCCTGTTGCAGGTAAGTAGTATAAAATGCAGCAGCATAAAGCATGTGGCTCTGGTTATATGATGTGTGACTTATATTCTTTACCCCCACTGACTTACTTTTTAGATTACCATGGCCTCAAGAGTCCAGGTCTTACATGTTACCTGAACAGCGTGCTTCAGGTGCTTTTCATGACAGAAAACTTTCGCGACGCTTTGAAAAGGTTTGAAAAACAACTTTATTTGGGATGTTTTTAAATATGGCTTTGTTGTCTTGAGGAGATGAACACAGCTGTAATAAGTTAGCATAAAGCCTAGATGCATGGGAAAGAAAAAAAAGAAGAAATGTAGGAAAATCAGAATAAATCAGAAACGTAGAGTATCACAGAAAATGTTTTTTATTTTCTTTTACTCTTTGAATCTCAGTTTTAAGAAACAAGATGAAGTTTTTCTTTTATTTAACAGAAGTGTCAGATTGATGTGAAAGTGTCATTCTTCCAGGAATTAATACGCGTTAAAGTCTGGAAGTAAGTGGAAATATAAAGATTTTTAATCACATTACTTTTGTTTCCTGGTTACAAATTAAGCAGTCCAGATCACCGGAGGGGCAGAAAAGACTCACCAATCGTTGACCCAGAGCTGAGAAGGCTGTTTGATGATTTACAGAAACAATTGGCCGAAACACGTAACATCACAGAGAAGCTGGGCATCACAGATGGTAAGATGGTTTATTTGACATGTCTCATTATTCTGTGTGTGCACTTGAAATGCTGTAACAAATATATTATCACTGGTGCTCTGGTAATTAATTTTGCGTCATCTTCTATCTCCCTGATCTTCAGTATTTGAACAACGTGATGCTGCTGAGTATTTTGAGAAGATTTTGTGTATGACGAGCCAAGACGCTTCCAAGGTGCGACCAACATACAGCTCTGTTTACTTTAAGGGCACAGTGTTCATTAATCAGTGCTGAAATGTGAAAATATCTATGTACACGTGTACAAGGTACAGCACAGCAGGCACCAGCTGTAGCGGTCTGCTAATCAGTGTTAAAAGCGTCCTTTGGAAAATAAAGAATCAGATTTTTTTATGTAGGTTCTTAAACCATAAACACGTGTCTGGGTAGTTGAGTAAAAATCAATATATATGTACATATTTGAAAAAGTAAATATACTTTTTCAAATATGTGCAGTAGCTGAGTGTAAAGTGTAAAGATTAAAATACTTAGATTTACCCGAGACAATATAAGAGAGGGAAACGACAAAGTATTTTGAATTCTGCATGCAGAATTATGAAGCAGTGCAGATGGTGGTAGAAGTTTAACTTCCAAGGAGAAAAAAGTTTAAAAAGAAATCTTTTTAAAAATTTAAATGTTGGTGATTCTATACAGACTGTTTGTTATGTTCTAGTGAGTGTTGACAGGTTAAAAGTTCATTTATACAATGCTTAACAAATTAATTAGAGCACCACCGTGTGATAATGACTTTAACAGCATGCACAATGTCTTTAATCAAAATGATATTTTTAATTCTAATATTTAATCCATGAACTTTCACATTTCCCATTTTACAAAAAAAGCAGAAAAAAATAGCAGAAATTACTTTTTTGATTAATAAGCCAAATGAGTTATTTATTTGCATTCCTGAACAGAAAATAGGAGTAGATGTAGCAGTAGGCCTCACAAATTATTGTACTTTATTCTAACAAAATGCTTTTGTCAGTGCAGTATAGCTCTAACAGTGTCTCTGATTACACGGGTGCACGGCAACAATTGCACTTTTTTGTGTCCAGATCTTTAAAGGAGAGCTGAATCACAGGACAACATGCTGTAAGTGCAACATGAAGAACGATTCCAGGAGCTTCTTTTGGATTCTGCCACTAATGGTGGAAGATTCAAGATATAAAACCTACAATGTGGTACTGAATTTTCTTTCATTAAAAGCAAGGGTATATATTTTCAAAATGTTAAAAGAGCAACCTGTTTTACATAAATCTTCATGATTTGCAGGAGCAAGGACTCGAAGCTTTCTTTGAGTTACAACAAGTATCTGGTGATGACCAGATATATTGCAACCGCTGTGATGAAAAGCAAAATGCAAACATTGTGAGTGATGAATCTGATCTCTTAAAGTTTTTATCACAAAAGGTGAATGCCTCTGGTTCATGTAGTTGTTTTTATGTTGTGTCCTAGAAATGGGAGATAACACAACATCCAGATGTTCTGACCCTCCTGCTAAAGAGATTTACCTTTGACTACAAGCTGAGATGCTACGTCAAGCTTCACTGCAAAGCTGATGTGCCTCAAACTTTACACATGGAGGTATTTTAGACACAACAGCAAAATGTTTTAACTTTTATCTTTTAAATTTAATGACTTTGTTTTATTTCCTTCTCTCCAGAAATGTACTTATGAGCTCTACGCTGTGGTTAACCACTTTGGCAGTCTCACAGGAGGACACTACACCGCAGAAATCAAATCATATGAAAATGGGCAGTGGTACTGCTTCAATGATGGACGTGTTGAAAGTGTAAGGGAGCATAATTTGACAAGTCCTCAGACAGTTAAGTGTTTAACAACATGACATTAAGTCTTTAATTAATTATTATTTTTCATTTTTCAGGTCAAACTATTTTTGGCTAAAGAAAACCCACTGAGGTAAACACTTCTTTTGTCTAATGCAACATGAGGACATTTCCTGAGCTAGAACCATGTCTGACATGATGCAGCTGGAGTTCACATTATTCAGCTGGTTGACTTTTGACAATGTTTGATGGCGTCTTTCTAATAATTCCTCATAACAGGTCTTCTGCAGCTTACATCCTCCTGTACAGGAAAGGTAAGTTTGCTTAAGATCACCTCTTATAATTTTTTAAAATTCATAATTATAATTTATTTGAAATGGTTAAACCACCGAGAAAAGAAAATAATTTCCTACTGTAATCTTTACCTTATGATATAAAGTGCCTCGAGTCAACTGTTGTTGTGATTTGGAGACAAATAAATAACATTTAATTTGATTGAAATTGAAGGTGACATTATTTTACTAGACTTAGATGTAGTGCAAAGAGTGTAAAAATGTAAAAGTTGTCTTACTAGCATACTTAAGAAGTGTTTCCCAAAAGCTTGTAGATAAAAATAATATTAAGAGTATCTGAAGAATTATTTTTGACCTGTAGGAGGAGCCAAAACTGCATGCTTTAAAGAAGTACTGGTTGTTTTTGTTTCAGTTTTAAGTTCTTTCACTGTTTTGAAGAACACTAATGTACAATCAGAAAATTAATCAGTAACACAAACTGATTTAACTGTTTTTTGCACAATTGATTGGCCAGTTTGCCTAAAATATTCATTTCCTAAAAGCCAAATGTCACTTAATGCTGCTTTTCTTTTTTACGGAGTGCCAGATGTTTTGCCACACACATATCAGACTGATGCAAAAATTATGACATTCATAATGAATACCATGAGAGCAATAATCTCTTCTCCAAAGACAGATTGGTCATTGATCATTCTGTGTTTTACTAATCTTCCATCTTTTCTGTTCAAAGTGAGCAAAGAACCTCCAAAGACTGATGGAAGTGACCACGATGCTCAGTGTGCACATTCAGACATCAAGGCTGAAGGAAGGAGTCATGAGACACACAGAGGAGACGCTGCTTTTCCTCATTATCAACCAGAGAGATATAATGACAAAGGGAAGGACATTTTAAAGAGCTTCAATGGTGATTTGCCAAAAAGCTGCTGTGATGATGGAATTTTGGGAAAACTGATGAACTTTAATGGAGAACCGGATAAACAGCCAAACCAAAGAGCAGCACGGATAAACAAAACAACTGACAATCGCATAAACATTAAAGCAGATGTGCAGTGGCTTGATTCAAATACAAAGACACCCATGTATCCTCATATGAGCAAAACAGAAAATTTGAGAACACGGAAAATTTACGAGACTCAGCAAAACAGTAATTCCCAAAAGAAACAGCAGAAAGCACGAGACACTTTTTGGGAAGTTAGGGACAACACTGATACTAAGACTGGAACAAAAACAAGTAAACCAAGGAGTAGCCCAGGAAGAAATAGAGAAACAGAGAAAAAATATATAATAAAAGAGCCTTGGAGGTGATGTTGTTAATTGTGATCGGTAAACTGTGAAGAGGAATGCATTTGTTTACGTTGTTATATGTCAATGTCTTGTGTATGTATTTAAAACGTTCAGTAAATTATTTAATGCAGCGGTCCCCAACCCCTGGTCCACAGACCGGTACTGGTCCATGAGTAGTTTGGTACCAGGCCACGAGAGTTGAGGCTCAGGTTTGAAATTTATGGTTTTCAGGGTTTTTATCGTTATTTTTTAATGTTTTATCATTAAGTCAGTTTCCTTGGGTCTTTTCCCGTGTGTTATGAATATTTTTTTTGGTACCAGTACTGGTTTTATTTTGTTGTATTTATCCGCGACACCTCCGTGAAAATATTGCCCGACGGGTCCGTGGTGCAAAACAAAAAGGGTTGGGGACCGTTGCTTTAATGAGACTTTGTGCATTTGTGTTAGAAAAATTTACTTGTCAAGTTATGCAGGTGTTACTTGCAGAAGATCTCAAACACACATCTTTGTAATGTGGCCCTGAGAGGTCAGATGCAGTACAGCAGCTGCAGGAGTGACAGAAACTCAAACATATGATGGACTGTGCTGAGAGGTGCTGAAAAAGTGAAAGATTCACTTGTGTCCAAGATAAGTTGTGCGCTAATAACATGATTCACATGTGCTTTTTGGCATTTTTTGACATGTTTTTTTCAGCTTCGTGTCCATTCTATTTTTTCTACCTCTGCTCTGCTTTGTGTGCTTTTTGCAGCATTTTCTATTAGCTGTTGTTTCCTTTGGGTTTAGTAAGTTTGACCTCTCAGGGCCACCATACTTTTCCCCACAGTCAGTCAATATGTTGAACATAGTACATGTTGTTTTATAATGGAACTGATAAATAATATTTGCAGTGATTTTTTAATGAGATTCGTGTTAAAGAGGAACAGCAGGTAAATAAACACGCCCTGCTCTCATCATAAACTGAGATATCAGTTTAGATTTCCAGTCAGGGAAACGTCTAATAAAGAATCACATTCACACACTTGGTAATTTAGGTTGTTACGTGCTGAGTGCTGAACAGGAACTATAATGACGACCATAAACTCTAAGAATAAACTCAGTGATGAACCTTTTTATAGCAAACACTGTTAAATATTAAAAACGTTTTTTTTATATATATATTTTAATTTACACTTTTGAGGAAACATCAACATATATTTGACAGTTTTTTTGAAAGAGGTGCTGATTGTAAAAGATAAGAAGTCTCATGAGTAGAAACAAAAACAATTATCTAAATGAAAGTGAAAGTTTCCTGAGCCCTCTGATGAACCCAAAGAAGAAACTAAAGGGTCATTATTAGTTTCAGCAACAGGCACAGAAACCAGCACATAATGGGAAAGATCTACCAGGTTGTGGTTCATGGACTACGGGGTGAGAAGATGAATATTGACCTGTGCAACACTGATGAGCAGTTTCAGAGCATGACAGTGAAACAGCTGAAGGAAAAAATAAGTCAGAGGCTTCCGGAGACCGCAGGTAAATGCACTGAGACATTAAGACTTCCATAACTTACATCATGTGACACCACGTAGCCCGTGGCTGACGAAGGCGCTCACAGTAGCATTTAAAATGTTGTTTTTCTTTTGGTAAACTGAAGAATCAAAAGTGAAAGTAGACTGCATTATGCACAACGACAAGCTTTTTTTCTTTAACATTACTGTATTAGTATATTTCTCTGGTTCTGATAGGTCTATTCAAGCAGCAGTTTTAGAAACTTTTCTTTAAAATATTGTAAAGGGAGTAAATGTGATGAAGTAGAAGGATGAAGCACATACGTCTTGATGCATGCTCAATCATCCAGGTAAGTAAATCTCCAAAGGTTGATTCTGTTCATCTCAACGTAGTGTTTTCAGTGGGAGAAACGTTTTGTCACTCATCCAAGTGACTTCTTCAGTCTCAGCTGACTGCAGGTTTCCCCAATCTTATAAACAGTACATTTGCATAATGACTGAAACTAGTACCACTGAAGGAACAATGGGCTGGAAGGTCAGTTTGAAGGAACTGATGATGAAGGAACTGACCTCCCAGCCCATTGTTCCACTGAAAACGTTACGTCCAGATGAACTGAATCAACCTTTGGAGATAAAGCACATAATGTGGAAACTCAGTCTAGTAACAAGCAAGTCCAACTTTAAGTACATTACTTAATAGACCTGCAGAGTAGGTCTCTGCAGGACCTGTACACCTCCAGGACACTGGGGCATGCAGCTCGGATCACTGCTGACCCTTCTCACCCTGGACACAGTCTGTTTGACTTGCTCCCCTCAGGCAGGAGGCTCCGGTCCATTCAGACCAGAACCTCTCGCCATAAGAACAGTCTCTTCCCCTCTGCTGTTGGACTCATGAACAATAACCATAAGACTGTTCCCAACACAAACACATGACTCTATACTGTGTTCTCTGCATCTGCTCCATTTTTGCGCTGATCATCACCTGCATTTATGTATATATCTATTTGCTTAGCACTTTTAATTTTTATGTTTATTTAAGTGTTTGTTTTATAGTATGTTTCGCACTAAGTACCAAAGCAATTTCCTAATGTTGTAAACCTTCACAACATCTGGCAATAAAACCCTTTCTGATTCTGTTCTAAATGTGGGCTAGTAATCTAATACATCTCTGTGGATGTGCCTATTAAAATGCATGTATTAAAATGGTGTTTACTGTGTGTGTGTGTGTGTGTGTGCGTGCGTGTGTGTGTGGACGGGTATTAACATCTTCATGGGGACCAAAAATTGGTAGTTTACTATACTTGTGGGGACAAACAGCCCTTGTGGGGACCAAAATCCCGGTCCCCACGAGTTTGAAGGCATTTTTGAGCCTCAAAATGTGGTTTTAGTGTCAGGGTTACAATTAGGTTATGGTTAGGTTTAGGGTAAGGGTCAGGGTTAGGCATTCATTTTTGATGGTTAGGGTTAGGGTAAGGGGCTAGGGAAAGCATTGTGTCAATGAGATGTCCCCACAAGGATATAAATACACACATGTGTGTGTGTGTGTGTGTGTGCGTGTGTGTGTGTGTGCAGGAGAGGAAGCTCTGCGGCTGATATTCACAGATAAGATGTTGGATGGATCTGAGACAAAGTTGTCTGAATATGGAATCCAGCACATGTCTGTCATCCACATGGTGATGAAGGTTCCTGGAGGACTGAAGCCTTGACTGAGATCATCTCCACCGATGGCTTCAGCTGCCACTGCTTGCACTTCAGCCACTGTTTACGAGTTGCTTTGTACATAGACTGTTTATAAAAAGTGACAATAATCCAATAATATGCTCATGTTTGAAAAAAAAAATCAGCTTTTATTGTTGTATAAAATAAAACTGCGCTCTTCAATGCATCCTCTTTTGTAAGTACATATGAAATGCAGCTGATGAAACTTTCTTAAAGATTGTTATTAAACAGAGGAAAGGCATGTGCTGCCTGCAAAGCAGAAATCATGAATGATCTCATCAGGAATCTTATCAAGTAAACACCCTCACAGCTGGAATCAATGTGGCTGTTTTGACAGAACGTTGCATGTTCAGTGGAATTTCCTGGTAATTATAATCTCATGAGCTCATCATTTTGCCTGTGTTTTTGGTTTCTAAGCCAACAAAGCGGGTTAAACATCAACTCTATTCTAGTCATTTAACACAAAGTGAATGTCTCAGTTTCCGCAGCACTTACTGACAAACACACAACAGATGAGTGCTGATGAGGATAAAACATATTCTGTAGGAATATTAGTGTTGAAGCAGGCTACATATTTATGAGAGAAAAGATACCTTAAAATATAAAAAGTAGTGTTCCCAGTATATATCACTATACTATACACTATATATCACTATATACCCACTTTACAATGAGCATTTCAGCACTACAGCAGCAGTGTTTCGCAGAAAGGGACATAAAAACTAATTTGCATAAAAGTATATGTTTTTACTGGTGTACTGTGTAGTAACTCGAACAACAAGTAGATAACGTCATTGCTTTACCTGCTCTACATCTCTAATAACTAACACCCTGTGGCAACAACGATTGCTTCACTTTCTGAATTAAAAATAGATGACTGACGTATTCCAAAGGAATGCATTGTTTGCTTCAGAGATCAGTTATCCTGCCTTCCTTTGAGAATCGGGACACATGTAACATATTAACAGGTTTCTTATTTCTGATTAAATAACTACGGGTTCATATTTTTAACTATCACATTTAAGGGTGCAGTGCCCACTACCTTTTGGAGAGGATAACAGTGTTCGGTCATGTGACGCTTATTTTAACAGAAATATTTGTTTTTTTCCGGTGCACCCTGAATACAGCACGAACAGGTCAAACAGAAACTGTTTCCACAGTTTCGACTTAACTGGACGTGAAAACAGCTTAATCCTCTTGTCCGTGAAGAATCCCAGGGAGTGTCTCGAAGTTGCAATCGTAATGCATGCTCACATGCATTAGTGCATTTGTAGAAAAGGTATTTTCGGAACAGTTGCGACTGTTTTGCTGTTAACCAGCCGTGTCTTTGTGGCCGCTGGCGGTGTAAAACCGGACTGAGGTTCTAAAGTGACTGAAAATGAATTATACGGGTCGACAGTTTTTCGACGGAACCTTTAACCCTGCAGGTAGGTGCAGTGCGTTTAGTGTCATCAACCTCTTTTGCAGCAAACTGG
Organism: Pelmatolapia mariae; assembly: GCF_036321145.2. Taxonomy (NCBI): domain Eukaryota; kingdom Metazoa; phylum Chordata; class Actinopteri; order Cichliformes; family Cichlidae; genus Pelmatolapia; species Pelmatolapia mariae. The sequence goes on from NC_086229.1 coordinate 76,356,348, forward strand.
GTCTTAAAAATGTAATACTAATCAGTCTATTCAGTAGAATGTGGACTGATCTACAGAGATGACGCTTTTCTCGTAAAATTCAATCTACAAAACAGTAATTTGTGCAAAACATGAACGGGTGCAACTATTCGCTGTCTGTGCTGTTTTATAATCCATGCTTATGGTATGAAAGCAGTTCTGCTACCTGCATGCTTACATAACAATCTCTCCCCAGCAGCGGATGTAAAGTACCATGGCTTGGCAAAAGAAGGAGCAACATGCTATCTGAACAGTGTGCTGCAGGTGCTGTTTATGACCAAAGACTTCAGAGAAGCAGTGATGAGGTTTGTTGTTGTCCGTTGTCGTGCACCATAATGTATTAATGTCAGCTAGATTAGCAGTTTAAAACTGAGTTTTGTATCACTCATGACCAGCAGTGTCTTTGTTTAGGCACAGCAATGAAAATTCTCAGTTTATTGACCAACATCTTAAAGCCCTGTTTGAAGACTTACAGAATCATACTGCAAAGACGGATGCAATAATAAAGAAGCTGGGCATTGACAATGGTACAGACACACAAGACAACAAAACATTTGAATTCTATAAATCACCTGTGCATTTGAAGTGTTACATTCATAATCCATAATTAAAGTTCATGGTTAAAGAAACATTTTTATAATTCACTTGTTTTGTTGAACATCTCTGCACTCAGTGTATGAACAGCGTGATGCTGCAGAGTACTTTGAGAAGATTTTAACACTGACCAGTCCTCAGGCATCACAGGTACAATTTTGATCAAACGGTATCTATAAGCAGGATGGAAAAAAATAATAATGTTAACAGGTTTTTGTTCATTTGTTTTTCAGATCTTCCATGGCATGTTGGCAAAGAAGACCACCTGTTGTAAATGCCTGACAGAGACTGACATAGATATACCATTCTGGCATCTTCCTCTTGCATTGGTGGATTCCTGCACTGACACAAAAGGAAGTGAAGGATACAGAGTGGTAAGGATCTGACAAGCCTCAAACCTCTGAGCATGTTTCTGTTTTCAATATATACCGTAGGGGAAATTTCATCCCCTGCTGAATTTGAAAGTTTTCTTAATTAAAAAGAAATAAACAGTCTCTACTTTTAGTGGTAGTTTCATGGAGAGACAACATGTCAACCAAAAATTCAGAAAAACACGTGACATAAAAGTTTTACAGTCTTGTAGCTGGTCACCAGGCTTGCACATGTCTCAGGAGGATTTTTGGCCCGCTCTTCTTTACAGAAACTCTCTTAATCCTGTTTTTTTTTGTTTTTGTTTTTTTTGGCTGCCACTTGGCACTTTGAAGCTTCAGCTCCCTACACAGATTTTCAGGACTGAGGTCTAAAGACTGGCTAGGCCACTCCATGACTTTAATGTTCTTCTTCATTAGCCCCTCTTTTTGTTTCCTTGATTGTATTTTTTGAGTCATTGTCATACCGGTAGACCATCTTCATTATTTTGGCTGAGGGACGAAGGTACAATACGGTGGAGTCATCCTGTACTCTTAGCAGAATAACAGCCCAAAGCATAATGTTTCCACATCCATGCTTGACTGTGGGGATGGTGTTCTTTGGGCCATTCTCAGCATTTCTCTTCCTCCAAACATGGCAGGTCAAGTTGATGCCGTAGAGCTCGATTTTGGTTTAATTTGACAACAGCGCTTTATCTCAAACTTTCTCTAAATTATTTAGAGGTCACTGACAAACTAAAGAGGGGCCTGTACTCGGGCCTTCTTGCTCAGAGGAAGCTTTTGGGTGCTGCAAGATTTTAGTCCATTATGCCATAGTGTGTCATCAGTGGTGTTCTTGGTGACTGTGGTCACAACTGCCTTGATATCATTAACAAGCTCCTCCTGTGTACTTTTGGGCACACGATCATCTTCACCCCATGAGGCAAGCTCTCCACACTGAAGGTGACTGATGGTCATTTTATGTGTTTTCCATTTCTGAAAAACCACACCAACAGTTGTCACCTTCTCACCAAGCTTCTTGCTGATGGTGTGGTAGCACATTCCAACCTTAAGCAGATCTACAATCTTGTCCCTTTAACAGATGTTTGGTCTCACCCATGGTGGTGGAGATGTTGGAATGAAACAAACAGATTCTGTGAAAAGGTGAGCTTTATACATATAACACGCTGAGAGCGGGAGTATCTGCAATTCACTGATTGGCTGTGTACCCGTGTGGCACACAGATTACAAACTGTGGTCTGTGGGAGCCAGAATTTTGGCTGGTTTGCAGACTAAATTCTTATTTTGCTCAATACAGTGCAAATAAAAGTTTTTCCTGGATTTTTGGTTTATATTCTGTCTCTCTCCATTTGAGACTGTTCATGTCTTTGAAAGTGAGCAATTCAGCAGGGCACCCAGTAATTATTCCCTCTACTGTACACTTTCAGTTGGTTTAACTTTTGCCCCTGAACGTGGCAGTGGCTTTTCACCAGTTTTTATTCCCTTTAATTCACAGCAGTGGTTTAGTGTGTCATAATTACAGTGCAGATTAGTTGGCCATACTATAGAAAAACTAAGAAAAATTAACTAAGAAAAATATTTTTTCTAGAAAACAAAAGAAAAATAAATATCTCCCACTTAATGATGAATATCCAAAACTAAAGTTCTAAATAAAATAAAATACATATATTTAGAAAGCATACCTATTTTTTAACTATTTAAAATCAAGACAGTATAAACATGAACAGTTTTGAATCACCACATTCAAACCTGTTTCTTACCACACTCGGTACATCCCCACCAAAACTTAACCATAATGTGATCAAAGGGCCTGGACTACTTTGACAGTTCCTTGATCTAAACCAGCGGTTCTCAGACTTTGAAGAAATGTTTTCACACCCCATCTAATAAAAACAATGACAGAAAAGCCTAACTGCAACTTTATTTAGATAATAAACTCTAATAAATTCACAATGAATCCTTCAGTAATTTGTTTTAAACAAACAACTTTCATTTCATTGAGAGTTTATACTATTCACTCTTATTGGCTGCAGTGAGCCTGTTTTTGACTGCAGAGCTTTGGCGGGGTGTGGTCTGCGGCACGGCTGCGGGGGAGGTGGACACACCTGAGCGGCATCCCCAATCACGCCTCACCGGCTTAAAACAGAATGAACTGGGTCCTGTTGTTGTTGTTGATGTGTGTAGGCTGTAGCTGAAAAGTTGCAGCCGCGTGTGTAAGTCGATAGCCGCAGTAAAGAAGTGTAGACCCGACCATATGTTCACAGTTTTCAGCACAATTCTTTATTGTGGCTGTCGACTTACACACGTGGCTGCAGCGGATGCGCATATTATTAAAATAATTGCTGCGAATTTCTTTGTTCCGCTGTAAAAGTGATTCCGATGTTAAACATGAGGTCCGCATAACTTATCTGCCAGGTAACTTGCACCTGTCAGAACTCTGCCACACACTTTGAGAACCACTGATCTAAACTAAGAGGCCAAGCGCAGTCAGATGCAAACTAATGTGTTATAAATCTTTAAACCAGCATTTTCAATCAGACTCTCTTTAGGATTTCATTACTGATGTGTCAGCAATACACACAACACAGCTAATTTAAAAGCACTGCATCATTACATATATATATATATATATATATATATATATATATATATATATATATATATATATATATATATATATATATATATATATAGTACAGTATGCAATATAATAGCTATTTTCCTCAATAAAAATAAATGTCTAAAGCTGCTATTTTACATTCAGTTGTTCATCACAGGGAGTTTGTCTGAGTTACACTAGCACTACTCTCTGTATCTGTTGACCCTAGAACTAAAGAAGCTTCTCGGATGAGAGGTGAAACGTCTTCAAGCAACTTTAAGAAGTCCAGACGCTTTTCTTTCCAAGCTCCTTAGACCATGTCATAAATCTAAGAACACACCTCCCGCCCTAAATGCACATGCATTGGAAGGTGGGGGTGGGGGGTGTAGTAGCACAACTCAGAACAGTGTAGGCCACAATGATAACAGGGGTGCTAAAGTCCAACCCTGTCTCTTTCTAAGTAACACAAAGAAAGTGGAATGGTTTGTTAAGTTATCAGCTACAGATTTTTTTATAAATCAGCTGCAACTGATGCAGAAGTCTGCAGTCTGAATGCCCACTGACACCAGTAATTGTGTTCTGGTTGTGCAGTTTGTTACTAAAGTGAGGGTTTATTGCTTTCTCTCAGATCTCCTTCAAATGGCAGTTACACTCAAGAGTTAATTAACTGTCTCGTGTTAGACACATTCCTTCTTGAGAAAACATTTATGAATACCGTACAGCCATGAAACTAGTCAGTGGGTTTATGTCAGAGTGAATTAAGGAATAAAATGTAATGTGTGCATTTTCCAGGTGGATGGCATTGACGATTTTTTCAGAATGACAGAGTTAAATGGAGAAAATCAGATGTACTGTGACCAGTGTGCTGGCAAAGTTGATGCTATTACTGTAAGTAAAGTGAAAACTTGTTTCTGATTTCTGCACATTAGCTGATTTTGTTATTATAGAATTATTACTTCATAATGTTATAATGAAAAAAAAAACATAATGACATATTCTGATGTTTTTCATTCAGAAAGATGGAATGAAGAATCATCCAGATGTTTTGCTTCTACTTCTGAAGCGCTTTGAGTTCAGCTATCATGACATGTCATACGTCAAAATCAGCTGTGCTGTGGAGGTTCAACACACCCTGCAGATACCAGACGTATGTATTCAGTATATATTAATATTTAATCAATATCCTTTTAATTTTCTTTGCTCATTGTGATGGCTGTCATTTCTTTCTTTGGTGGTCAGAGTCAGAGATATGAACTGTATGCAGTTGTGGATCATGTTGGTGATCTGAGAAGTGGACTTTACAGTGCAAGAATCAAGATCGAGGAGGAACACGGAGACAGATGGTATCATTTCAATGATGCCGGGGTCACAGAGGTAAGACTGTTAGTCCTTTCTTCACTGTTGCTAAAACATATTACAAAACACCCGTGTTGCATAGTTATGTATTACAGAGGAGGAGAAAGAGATGCATCATATGTTGCTTTGCTTTTTCCATCACAGCTTGATTATCAACCGTTCCAGGTGGACAACACTGAGAAGTAAGTTTTTGTCTTTTTCTTATATCCACATAATGTTTTTTGCAAATATTTCTTGATTTTGCACAAGTGCATACTGTAGATATATTATATCTCACATATGCAGGTGAATGCACTGGCATTGAATTGAATGCACTATACCACATTACTATATCATACCACTCTGCTGATGCAAAATTTTTATTTCATCCATTCTATATTCAGAGAGTACTTAATTAGAAATAATATTGTGTCGAAAATTAGCGCAGGAAACATGTGATCTTGTGTCCTACAGATGTAATGGGTGAAAAGTGGCCTTATATGTGAGCCAGAAAATTGTTTTGCAAATTGGCAAAGGACAGAAATATCCAAACAGTGGAGTAGAAATTTGCTGGTTTGCAATGCAGTGTGTAGTCCAGAAAACAGGGTTTAGGAAAGGGTGTTGTGAACTGGAAGGAAAATGGTTCATGTTTAAATTTTGTTGTTCAAACTGCTGTTTACTATATAACATCATAAACCATAAAGTTTGATAGAGAAAAGAAAGTTTTTATTTATTTATCACATCTTCCCAAATCACAGTGATCCTAATACAGTTAAGACACAGCTAACACATTTAAGAAAACTGGACTTCACCGTCCAGTAGGGTAACAACCATAAACATACACCCAGAGCTACAAAGGAATGGTTTAGATCAGCCATTCCCGAAGTCAAGAGTGCTGAGGCCCACTTAAAAAAAAAAAGCAGAAGATCCCTCGGGGCCCACTCAGTCTTAAATCTTTAGTCTAATCAAAATATAAAACCAAATTATGTATTTCCTAAAAAATGTATTAAATAACATAAACAGCACAGGCTGTACCGAGTTATATGCATATTTTTAAGGTCAATGTGTCATCCACCTGCCAGAGACACAAACTTCAAATCAAGAGCAGAAAATTTAGGTTAGAATAATAATATCATAAAGCAACCATACTCCCGGTTTAAATTCAGTTTTTTTGCATAAATAAATGTATATAAATATGTATCAGTACATGAGTATTTCGCTGTTATCGCTGAGGCCCACCTGCAGTACCTTGGCAAACCACCAGGAGGCCTCAACCCTTACTGGTTTAGGTTTAGATCAAAGCATTTTATGGTTTAGAATGGCCCACTCAAAGTCCAGACCTAAATATTATTGAGAATCTGTGGCAAGACTTAAGCATTGCTCCCCATTTAATCTGACTTAACTGGAGCTAATTTTCAAAGGGCAAAGATCGCAGTCTGTAGATATACAAAGCTTTAACATACTTTTCAAACCACTGTATTGAATACATGAGCTACACATTTTGATTTAGTTGAAAAATAAATCAATTTCTTTTCTTCTTTAGATCTGAGAGTGCTTATCTACTTTTTTACAGAAAGAAGAAAAGTAAGGACAAATCTTTTTATAATGCTTTCCATTAATGTTTTGTTGGTGTGCATTAAATGCTTTTATAACAAATTTCAAGTTCATCCCGCAGACGCTGTTGGTGAAGAGGTGAAGGAGATGGAACAGCTGTCTCTGACAAAACACCAGAAAAGCCACACAGACTGTGAGGGTTGTGAAGTATCAGACGACTCTAGAAAGCATACTAGAGAATATGGGGGAGGTAGACAAATTGTTGGAAAAGATTACAGCTCTAAATTTGTAAATGTTGAAGCTGATAAAGTAACGACAGGAGAAAGAAAGCTGTTAACGAGATATGACCTCTTAAATGGATCTCAGGAGGAGCAAACAGGCAGTGACAGAATACAAATCATACCTAAAGATAATCAGATGAATGAGCAGAGGAGCATTAGCAGGTTTCTTAATGACCCAATAGAAGAAGATGTGATGGGTGAAGCCAGTGATCCTGATGTTACCCATTCAGCACATAAAGATGTTAGTGTGCAAACACAGAGGAGGAGTGTGAAGGATGACAGGGAAGACACAAAAGAAGCTGATAAATATATTCAAATGAGTGAAATCACCATTGAAAATCTTGACAACAGTGAAGCTGTAAAGCATGTTAGCATGAGATTAGATGGTAGAGGGCAGAAAACAGCTGAGAAGATTATCAGTGTTACCCATGCAAGTGTTAGTGGTGTGCAGATACAGAGCAAAGAACAGAAAAATGAATGTGACACCAAACAGAATCAAAGTGAGGGAAATAAGATAACAAAGGAAAGACTAACAGAGAAGCTGGACAGAGGTAGTGATGAAAATATAGGACTGGAGCGTTTTCAACGAAAAGCAAGAATTGGAGCCCAGGGACTTACAGAAGGAGGACGTGGCTCAACAAATTCAAGTCCTATTGTTAGAGTAATTGACGAAGAACATACAGAAATTGATAGTGCTTGTAAAGACAACTGTCAGACAAAGACCATCATAAAGAAAACTACGGATGAAACCACACAAGACATGACGAAATGGATAGAAAAACAAAGAAATATTAGAAGAAGTTTACATCTTGAAATAGATAAAGAGGTCACTTTGGACAAAATGTCAACTTTTTAAATGTCAACAAAATACACATTTTCATTCATGAATATGATTGATACCAAAATTACATTGAAGATCACAGAGAAACTGTTATAATACCACTCATTTGTTTCCACTGTTCTTTTTGAAAATGTAGCTTCAGTGTTGTATTCGTCTCTTTTTCATTCTTTTTAATAGCTGCAAAATGCTTAACTTACAATTGACTACAGGATTTATTTGGTGTAACATGTTTTTAAAGGTTCAAAGAAACCTAGGATATACCATAACACAGAATTATATTTATGTTATCACTGAGTGTTTTTGTCTTTTGTTCTTCATGGTTTCATTTTTTTACAGTCTTGTAGTGTATTACAGATTTCATTTATTTTTTTTTATTTTCACATTTCTTTGTGTAAAAAACATACCAATGAATGTAAAGTGTCAATGATTTCAGACAAGAAATTTTACAAGGAGATATTTAAATATAAACCTTTGTGTGTTTATATGTTTAAAGCCTGATTTTAATTGCAGTATTACTTTACTTTTCAATCTGCTGTGCATTTCCTTTTTAAGCATTGCAATGTATTGTGTTCTTCAGCAGAGCCCTCTGAGCTCATCTGTTGCCATTTCTTTGTCATTTATATATTGATTTGCTGAACTTTGGCTCTGAATTAATACATTTTAAAAAATACTTTTTACAGCACAGTTTTGATTCCAATCATGGCTAAAATGTTGTCCATATATTGTATTATGGCTTTACCTCTGGACACAATACGAAATTGACCTATATGAGATCAGATTTAAACTTCAATTTGAGAAATAAAAAAAAAATTATGTTGGTGATGTTGGCTGAGCTGAAGAAAAATTATTCAGCATAAACTTAACAATGTTACATGAACGTGAATTCAATACATATTACTTAAAACAATTTTACTTCCTTAATGAAATATAATAAATGGGGCAACAGAGGAAAGAGTGCATCTCATTACTTTAATTTGACTCCCATAATTTTTCAGCACAAACATGAGTCAGTCAGCAAGTAAACATAGAACAACAGGAAGAATGGGTACATCTGGGGTGAAATCATAGTGGGAGAAATATTTGGAAAGTAGACTATTACTGTCACTCTGTAAGTATTTTGGTATTCAATGGCAAAGGCCATTCAGACTCCACAGTGAGCACAGAACCCACTAAAGGACATTAGGTCCTCAGGCCACCCACAAGAAGTCTGTTTCTAATTGTTTGGTCAGAGACATTGACACCAGTGCTGGAAGTCATTTTGAAGCTAAATTATACTCATCCTGCTCCTCTTTGAAAAAAGGAGCAGATATGGGTCCTGCTGATGGGTTGAAGGCCTTCTATACCCTTTCCAGCTCACCTAGAATAACTGCCTGTCTCCTGGAGTCTCGTCCATGCCGTTGAGACTGTGCTGGGAGACACAGCAAACCGTCTGGCAGTGGCACATAGTTATGTGGCATCCTGAAGGAGTTGGACTACCTGTGCAACTTCTGTAGGGTGCAGGTATCACCTCATACTAGCAGTGACACTGTTACCCTAGCCAAACGAAAACTAGTTAAAAAAAAAAGCAGTCGGATGAGACGAGGAGGGAAAAATGTCAGCGGCCTCCACCAGTAAAACCATTCCTACTTTGGTGGTTGCCACCTGTTGCTAATTTCATTAACACCAAAGTAGCTGAAACTGATTTAACACATATATACATGTACTTATTTGTGTCAGACACTAAATGTGTATTTGGTTTATTTACAAGGAATGTTTGAGTGATTTGATTATTGACTAACTATTATTAAACAGAGATTAATTCAAAGAAAACTATTTTAAAACACTGCTGTACAACATAAGAAGAGATACAACAAACATAGTTTACCACTATTTAATGCAAGTCAGGATGTAAAACTTTTGACTTCCCTCAATGAAATTCTCTGAATGAAATATAAAAGAAAAAGTCTAGCATGAGAGAAGGATAATGTGCAATGACTCAGAGAGCATGCTGTGTCTTAGTTTCTGCGCCACACAGGTATTGAAGTTTGTCTGGGAGCTACACCATCACTGCAGGGGATGAAGTAAGAACTTGTCTTTAAGCATTCAGGAGTGAGTTTCAGACACACAAAGCAGAACTCTTTCTGACAGCGAGGACAGATGATGTTCTTGCAGCCTGTTTTGTCGTGCTCCACCCTCTGACCACAGGTGGGACAGGCTCGGATGGAGGGACAGGCATCAACCCCCTCAACCTGAGGGAGAGCGGTAGTCTTGCAGTTCTTGAGAAGTTCGAGATCATGATTGATGCATCCATCGTTGTCACAGCGGTCAGAGCGTGGAGCGCTGCCTTTCCATGGCTTCAAACATTGCCAGCAGAACTGGCACACTTTCTTCTTGTCTGCAGTGCAGATTGTGCACTGAACATTAAGGTTGGTCAGGTCCTCTCTCTCCACATAGGTTTTGCAACCAGGACACTGTTATGACAAACATTCAAGAAGTTCAGTGGTTTTGGATATAAACTTTCTTTATTTAGAGTCACAAGACTGAAACTGATCAGATTGATATTATCCTCACATCAGTGCAGTAAACTTACCAAGTTAGTTTGTTTTTATCATGATGACTAAGAGCAGTGCGGAATTGCTGGCACTGCTTTGACCAAAGATTAATGACTACATTTATACCACCTTTAACCAAAATACTTTTATAGTTATGTTTTCCTAATTTCTTTTTTAAGGATTACTTGTAAATATACATTTAAAGAATTCAATAATTTCTGAAACACTTAACCATGTGAAAATGGTACCTTTTTTAACCCTTGGATGCACAACCTACCAATACCTACACTCTTCCACGAGTGGGGTCAAAAATGACCCCAAATAGAAACAATGCATTTTGCTATAAACTCGGTTGTTATTCTTCAAAACGAAGAGTTGTAATATTTTCATATTTGAGGTATTCCTCATAAAACATGTTTGTGACGTGAGGCCCTTTGCATTTTTATTTATTTTTTCATTAATTTTAAGAAATTGCAGTTTTTGTATCACTTGTATCACTTTTGTATGCTTGCTCTGCATTTACTGCAGAAGCTGGGTGTTCCCTCTGAAAGGCACAAGTTGTTCATCTACTGTAAAACAATCACTGAGGATGAATTTCTACCTGCAGTTGACCAGGAACAGGCCCCATATGTAGCGGAAAGCTGCCATGTGGTTTGTTTTCAGTCGGTAGGCTCTGGTCCTCTTGTCATCAAAGTGCAAGAAACGGCGAATATGTTCAAATCTTTGAATTGACATAGTGGCCTTGTACAATGGGTTATGCAGAGGACTCCCAAAAAACACAGACTGGTACATCCCAGTTCTTCTCACTTCCTGCAAGAAGGGTCAATCAAATGAAGGCCAGGAGCTTATGTTTGATTACATTTTTCCACTCTTTTCCCCTGTCTGTGGCTATTCTTCGTGTCTCCATGTTTGAGCATGTCAGCACCTCTTCTATTATATTATCAGACATGAACATCTTCCATGCATCTATTGGGGAGAAAGTACTAAACCCAGGTGCAAGCCCTGGCTGACTAATTCAGA